>NC_092019.1:10471327-10533827 GCF_042242105.1 Pempheris klunzingeri | reverse complement strand
GTGTTTCTGATTCGACTGAGATGACATTTTATAGTGTGGGAGAGTGCACTGATGCATGATCCTCCAGTTGGAGTTTTGCTTTTTGGTACCGTGAGATTAAAAGTAAAGCCATCTACTGTGTCTCTCAAACGGCCAGCAGCATCAAACAGCGCTCACCTGCGCTGTGTGTTTCCTCTCTTCACCGCTGGGGGGCGACCTGCACCCTGACACGGAGCCGTCACTGTCTGCTGCAGCAGTGGAGCTCTCATTCAGGCCCACAGCATAAAAGGAATCTACTCCAAAGGGGCGTTTGATTTGTGGAGCCCTTTAACAATAAGCAGATTACAGAGAAGCATCAATATGTGACATTAAAATGACTAGCGCACTTAAACTGGCTCCCTTAACAACTTTTATAACACACTGGGGAGTCACCAAAGCCCTCAATGAAGATGCACTGATGCTCCCTATGGCTCATTCAGTAATTAGTGCAATCAGTAAATTAGAACTTAATCTGGTCTTTGTTTCGTGGCTCTAACCTCATGTGGCGCGCTGATTCAGCAATTGGCTGTGCATTTTCTCCCTCACGTCCTTTGTTGTTGTTGTTTTGTTTGTTGCCATGAAAAGCAGACACGTAAACAAGCATCAGACCTCCTCACGCCGAAGCACATGTGGCGATGATCTGAAACAGAAGTGAGGGGAAGCCCTCACTTCTATTTCAGAGCATCTCACAGTCAGTGCTTTAACAACTATCGCTCGTTGTTAATGTGTTTAACATGCGTACAGCTATGTTAGAGTGGCTGAGGAAAGAGTTCACGTGCTCAATCTTTTGTTAAGTTTAAGCCAAGGCACCCATTGGTTAGAGCCCCTATCAGTACTAATGGCACTCAGGAGCCACTAAACCAACAAACTACCCACAGCAGGATCTTTTCTCAGTCCATCAGACAAGATGTGTGTGTGTGTGTGTGTGTGTGTGTGTGTGTGTGTGCTCGCTCTGTTCCCGCAGACTCTTTGTTTGTATACTGTCAGACATGGGTCACTGCAGCTGGTTTTTGAGTTAGGGCGGAATAAACACAGTTGACTAAGTGTAACTATGTGTGTGTGTGTGTGTGTTTGAGAGTGCATGTTGGGGGTAGTTGGACAAAACCACAAAGATAGAGAAGACCGTTTTCTGGTTCAGTGTAAGTGTCTGCACAGAAAAGGCTTTAGGCTTGAAGTATGTGTTTGCTCTTTGCAGTCCTGTATCTCTGAGGGTAAATCACGGTTGAAACACTTAAAGGCTCTTAGGTTTGCATCCCACTGTGACCACCCAAGCTAAAACATATGCAGTCTTGTTAGTGCAAGGTGCTTTAAATAAACGCATCCACTGATAAGTATATAAGTATATGTCATGTTGTGGGCAGGGGCTGTTAGTCAGCCTCAAGATGCACCAAATAGCCAAGTTCAAACCTCAGGCATTCACACTGCCAGTGATGACACACTGTCTGTCACCCTGCATGTTTCTCCCACTGCCAAAACATGTCTGTCTCTGTGCTATATTTACTCATTATTCAGGCTTGCTTAAAGCAGGTCATACTGTACAGTAACCGAGACTGGCTCTTGTTGACTGTAAGCCCAAGGTTGCTGTTATTTCTGTGCACTTTAAGCTGATAAAGTGACCATGTATCATTTTCCCCTGGCAAGGCTGAGCACATTTGCATTGCGTCACTTCAACACCGTAACAAAATCAACAATGACATTGTTATATTTGTTTGCTTGGTGGTTAATCACACACCCAAAGTGTATCAAATGCATAATGTTTCAAGGTGTGTGATGACTTAAGGTACCAGGCTCCCTCTATAACCACTAACATCCCTGCACAGTAACAAAAGTTCACTCTGTAATGTTCCTGCCAGCATCAGTTAAACAGAAAATAATTTACAGTTTTAACACATTTAGCTCATTTTCAAAGTTTTATTTGCACACGCAACAGTCAAGATCTCCAAAGCCCTGCAATGCATCCAAGTCTTACAGACAGTGAAATGCTTCATTCACTATACAGGATGCCCTCCTTATGTGGGTCAGCCCATTCTTACTCAGGCGATGGACAGAGGTGGCGTCCACTGTCATGATCTCCTCAGGAAAACCAATTTTGGTGCAGCTCAGGAAGTCAGCTACTCTTTTGATTTGACCTTTGGAGGAAAGCCCGCTAGTTTCTGTGGTCGCAGCGCCATTAGAGATTTAACGAAGAGACCAGGTCTATGACCTGCCACCATCTCCCTTTATGACCTGCAGTTATCCAGCTTGAGCTGTAGTAAAAACTGTAGTAAAACACCAGGTCAAACATGATTCACTCTCTGCTGAAGGGCCCGTGTTGGAATTGTCTAAAACCCTTCCTTTTCTTGTAACTCTTTCTTCACCCTGCCAGCAGAAGTATATGAGGCAGGTCAAGGCAAATTTAGAGAGGAAGGGAAAAAGTTGTAGTTTTTATTCGGTCTGTGATGCAATCGAGGTAGCAGCTGACACAGCATGCACTACATCACAGTAAATGATGTTGATGGATAACATTAGTAAAGACTGAGCACAGTGACCACAAGGACAAAGTGTTTTATTTTTGCCAAGTTGCATCTACAAAATATAGTCCATGACATCTAACATAGCTGTCTCTCAGCAATCTCTCCCATGACATCTCTGTTTATTTTCTTCATGTTCTGTTCTTCATCTTCTTCCCCTCCTGTTTTCCTTTATCTCTTATCCAGAATATGAGATTGTATCTCCCTATGAGGTCAACCACCAAGGCGTTTACATCTCTCATGAAGTTGCCCACCACCAGCGCAGAAGGCGACGCAGATCCCTGACCCCAGACGCAGGATCATCAAACACTGACAGCAGCAGCAAGACGGTCCACTTCCGGCTGAGTGGCTTGGGGCAGGACTTCCACATGGAGTTGAGGGAGGCCTCGGAGAGCCTGATTGCACCTGGCTTCACCATCCAGGTCCTGGGAAAGAATGGCACCAAGAGCCTGAGGGCCTACCACCAGGACGACCTCTGCTTTTACCAGGGGTCGCTGAGGTCAAGGGTCAACTCCTCGGTGGCACTGTCCACATGCATGGGGATGGTGAGTCTGAACGTGCACGGAGTCGGGTTGCTGGAGGGTTTGGATGAGAAGGAGGGAGTAGATGAGTTGAAAAAAGGTCAGTTAATGTGAAAATATGTATCTTGGACATCTTAGTTTTGGCAGCATTTGGCTTAATGTACCAAGTGAGTACTGTAATTGCACTCAATGACCTAAAAGAAACAGTGGGCCTGGGATTTAAGAAATCTGGTTCATCCTGGGACCGCTGATAATGTAAACACAGCATTCAGCATTAGTGTTCTTGTCATGCTGAATACGAGAGAGAGAGAGAGAGAGAGAGAGAGAGGTCATTTTGGACCAGCAGAACTAAAGACTGAAAGCATAAATACTTAACATGTACTGTAATTTCTGTTAGAAGATATTAGACACAAGATGTCAATCAGACACTGAGCTAAAGGAAAGAGAACAAGTATGAAAGGAGTGAGACAAATCAGATTAGGGCCAGCCAGTAAATCTAGATAAAAATCACTTTTTTTTTCATTGTATGGCACTGTAAGGTCCTTTTCTTTGTCACATACACAGTCCTCAAGCAGTCCTTTCAGTATGCTACTGTGAAGCTGCCTTTCACACAGCACTTGAGTCAGTGCATTGTCTGTCTGTTTGGTCAGAAAAGGTGACTTCAAAACCCACTGGCTTGGTTGGCAAGCCATGCACAGAAGTTTCTTCCTCCAGTCTGCCGTGCATCATTAGTTCTAGCTCATTCTGTGTGTGTTGCTCTTTTGCCTAAATAAGCTATTGAATATCTAATGGATGGAAAAATGAAGTCTGTGGACACCACAGAATGTTTGGTCAATTAGCCAGGAAAATCCTCAAAACATGTGCCTGCCAAAACAATGTTTCGGTGGTATTTCACCTTCTTATTTAACGCAGAGTATGCTGTTTGACCAGCTTTCATGGCCACCACATGAAGTACAGTTCAGGGATATGAATTTTTATTTCATATTTCATTGGTGTATAACAGACGTACATGGTATTTTTCTGGTTGTGTTTGAGGGGTATTTCAGTTGTTCCTACTTCTTATATTGCTTTGGTTTTTTTCGTTAACTTTAACTTTATTTAACCAGGAAGTCCCTCTCAGTTCTCAGTTACACAGACTTTTAGCAATTGTCCCAAGGGGACTAGTTCATTTTCATTTAAGATGTAGAATGCTCTGCAGATTATTCCACATCCACAGAGCAAAGTAGGAGAAAGTTTTTTTTTTTCCTCAGCTCAGTGCAATCTCCTGGAATCTGGTAGGAAAGCCACCTGGTGGAACAAAGCTGAATACTGCTGGAGGTCTGCGTCAGGAGATTACATAGATATGAGGACAGCAAGGCCATGTACACAAAAGTATAAATTAAGTAAAATAAAAAAGTAAATTAATATGTGTGGTATTAGTCAAATTATGCATCCAACCTGTCCCAAATGACAGTTATTATAATATGATGTAGGCTGATATTGCTAAATGTACATATTGTAATTAGTGCCCATGGACTAATTACTTGTGTTCAGTGGAGAATGTTGGCTGAATCTCAATTCTTGCCTTGGTGGTCCTCATCTTATGTATGAATATAAAGGAAACATTACTGCAAGAATGACATTAAGTAAGCCTAAGTGAAGCAGTTCCTCCCCAGTAAGACCCCAAGTGTTACACTAGCCCTCTTAGCAGTCTGGACTAGAGAACAAAGGACTTTATGAATACACGTTAATCCTCTCATTGTTTAACTTGCATACACACGTTTTCATTTAGAACTCAATAATCACCCGACACAGAGTGTAGCAGCAGTGCAATAGGCAGAGAAACCCCCGCAGTGTTACTTATGTACACTTTTAATGTATAAGTTAGACATTCAAATTAGCTAATTTGCTGTTTTCTTAAAGTTTCCACCAAACAAATTCCTTGAACATTAGTATGACAGTGTTTCCCTTCAGCGTGGCTTTTTGGTGTTTTAAAATCATAATACATATCAGGCTTGTCTGCTGCTTTGCTGTTTATGTTGTCATTGTAGAGGACCACTGCTGTGTCTGAGAACTGCCCTCTTAAACAACAGACAGAGAATGGCACATCTCCAGGGATGCTTCTTCTTCTCTGTGTGTGTGCGTGTGTTTGTGTGTGTGTGTGTGTGTGGTTGTGTGTGTGTGCATGTGTGTGTGTGTGTGTGTGTCCCCATTTCAGACCAGATCCCAATAAAAGATTCAGCCAAAAGGTCCAGGGTTGCAGAGACTGTAAATGTGGTTCTCACGACTAAGGCTGGCTAAGTTGGACTGGGTCAGTGCTTCAATGAGAATTTGACTTTTTCTGATGTGAAATGGGGAATGCAAAGCAGACAAAGGTATTTAGACTCTTGGGGAAAGCTAAAGATACTTATGATTTTTTTAAATACCAAAATGTCTCTTATCATGCGCTGAACTGTATATTTTTACTGATAGATGTTGTTTCATAGAATACTCAATATAAGATGTGTTTAGTATATATTCATGTGTGTGGCATGCATTCATATACACAAACTATGTCTTGTGGGCTCCAGGTGTTCCAGATTATTTAAGTATTGTTGGTAAAAACATGGTAACAAAGTTCACTAGACCACCTGAGCTCATAGGAGACCTTGCACTTTGGTCAGGGTCTTATTTGGCAGGAAGCAGGTAAATATTGACCAGAGGAAGCCAGATCGATAGCTGTATCAGTGAGAGCTCCTCCAACTGCAGCATGATACCATGTAGATGAACCCGCTCCATCACCGTTTTTTGCTTGAATTTTGTTTGAAAATTTTACTACTATTTTTACTACCATATTTACCAGTATACAAATATGTGAGCTTTAATTGCAGTGGTTGTTGTAAACATTATATGACTTTAATAGTAAAAAATTGTTTTTATTCGCATTTTCTAGTATAAAGATGGAAGTCTTTGTGGTCATTCTTGTAAAGGATTTAATATTAATCATCTGCAGGCTGTACAATGTGTTTTCTCTCTGGCTGGCTGGCAAATGCAAAGAGAGAGATAAAGAAAGAACCAACTGAAAGAGAGAGAGGTGTAGAAATCAAGGTTTTAAGAAGCATTGTTCCCTCCCTGGCATTTTGAAGTGCTGAAAACCCCCTTGTAAGGAGTGTTAGGTTGTAAAGCGTATGTATAAGTTGCCTTTTCAGCTACTCTCCCCTGGCAGCCCATATAGTGGTTAGCTCCACTTTGATGACAATAGGGAGTTCAACCATAAAAGTCTCATACTTACAAGCAGGAATTGGTGGAATAGAAGCGGGCCAATCCCACTGACTCTTTTCACCTGCCAAATGGTTTGAGAATCTGCACAGTGACACACATGTGGAAGAGGAGATCATAAAGCAGGTCCTACTCAGTGTCGACTTTATGCAGCAGCATAATCCTCTTTAGTCTGGCTTTTATGGGGGTGAGGGAGTTGAAGGGTGAGTTGAGTGCCATGCAGGCAACACACTCTGACACTATGAATCATTTTCCCCATATTTATGACATCCTGTGTGATTTTTAGCCATTCTAGCATGGCTCAAGGGATGGCCACGTTGGTCCATCAGCCCACCGCTTTGGTCCAGACTGAATATGTGGACATCTATTGCATGGATCCTACAGTAATCCCTAAGGGGATATGAGGAGAAAAAAAACATAGATTTTTTTTCTCCTCATATCCCCTTAGGGGTTCTGTCTCTCTCTATATATATATACAGTATATAGTTATCCCAATGAAATCTCTCAAAAAACGTTTTTGTTGTCAGTCTGCTTTTCGGATCAGTTTGGCACCACAGAAACAACTACGACAATGAAGCACAGACATTAAATCACTAGACTGGACAGGTTTCACATAAGTGACACACATCTGAAGAGAATACTTAGCTTACTAATACTAATACTTGGTGGTCCTGGTTGAATTTTTTAGCAACCAACTGCAGACCTCTGGACAAGCGTCATGGGTGCCAGTGCATGTACGCTAAATGCAGCCAAGATGCAGCCAAATGCAGAGAACATGAACTACATGTGTGCGTTATCATTAAGGCAAGCAAGATGTCTCAGACGATGGAGCTTCTTCTCAAAAGGGCCGAACTTCATCTTGCACCTCTCCCATGGGTGTGTGTGGTTGTTGTGGTTGCCATGGTGCCAAACTGGCCCGGAGGCACATTGACTTTTTGTCAAGAAAGTTTTGCGAGAACGCAAAAGTGTCTTGTAAAAGTAAAAGTAGGCTACTACCTTTAACCCATGTTTTTTTTTCTCCCCTATGCCTCCATATGGGCTCTGCAGGATTCAAAGTCCCCAAAAGATTAAGTCTACTGATTTTGGGGATCTCTTAAATTCTCATTTAGTGCAATCATCAGGTTAGGATTTAATTTGTCTAATACTTTACTATGAATAAACACAAATATCCCCTTCAGCCACACCAGTATTACATGGATTTCATTTACTGTCTAATAAATTTCCTTCTGTAAGTATTATGCTTCAATAACCATACATCAGTATCTGTTTGTCTAGTCTAATTTTGCTAAGACTTCTAATGCACACCTTTCTTTTGTACCAAAGGGAAATGTTAAATGTCCTCCCACTACAAATCACTTGAAGGTCATGTGTTTTCCTCTTGTAAAAGTACGGGCGTGCTTCTTGCCTCAGGCCTCGTAGTAGTAGAAATAATAGAATGTTGCAGACTCGTCCCACCTCTGGGATTTCCAAGAATATATGATGCTCTATTGATGTGATGAAGCTTTGAAAAGCAGAATGTGTGGTCTTGGCAGGTTGTTGTGATCAATTTTCAAGACATACAGTAAGATCACTCAAATGGTCTTAAAGGATTGTTGCTAGTCTAATCATTCGCTAACATCACTCATGGTTTCTCAGTCATACCAAGTAAATTAGTGTCATGTGCAAGTGTCTCTAAGACTGGAATCAAATCAGTTTGGAACATTTGTTGTTCAAATTGATAGACCTCCAGCTGGTGTAATGCGTTCTGGACAGCTAGCCAAGAGATGACTACGATACAGCTCGAAGCAAAATGACTAATTGATTAAGAAATGGTTTCTGGTGCTGAAGTGCAATGTCAGAATACCGTTCCCAATTTTCCAATAAGTTCTGTGAGCACTGAGCCAAGGTTTGAATCCCTGCTTTCAACTGCCAAAAATGTCGCCATTGTGGAACCAGTTTGCATGCAAACAGAGTACAGAGTTATTGCTGCACTCTGGTCTGTCAAAAGAAATGTTTGGAAATTTTAAGCTTATGGTCGCAATGCTATTGAAGAACAGATTTGTGGTGGCAACTTCTCCACATATTATTTTACGACTGTGTTTGTGTTGCTGTTTTTTGGTTACACATAAAACTGAGGGCAGTGAATTAGTAAAACTATTTAGTACAGTACATACTGTACTTCTCATGTATATGCTTGTGCTGATGTAAAAAGCTTGGACCAAGAACCAAAAAAACAAACTGGAACCCAAAGTAAGTATAGCAGCTAAGCGTTTGATCTCTTTCATTCTCCATTAGAGAGAGCTACTTAAAGAGAGGAAGACAGAACGAGGAAGAGAACCATATACTGCACACAGTCAGGTGCACCTTGTAATGCACTGAATGCTTCCCCCCTCTGTTCCGTTTTCCTACCGCCCTCCCCTGCCACCCCCCTCCAATTCCTGTCACTGCTTGTCCGGATGCGTCTGACTCCAGAAAGTCCAGCTGTTTGCGCCCTCCCAAGTAGTGTTTCAGCATTTTATGACTGCTATTTGCACCTCGTAGAGCGCAGTGTGTAATCTGATGACTTTGGCTATTTAGGAAAGGCACTAGCTGACCTAATCTCCTAACATAGTGGCTTGCATACACACATACTCTGAAGAAGTAGCACTTCCATGTTGTTTTATGTAAGGCCAAGCTTAAGCTTAAAGACTGCAGAGTTTATAGATTAAAGACATCATAAAAAGATTACTTGTTGGCAATGTTGGCTGTTATGCTTAGGAGAACAAAGAGGATGCGTGATGACTGAAAGAATTTGTATTCATTGTACATCACTGCTATAACATATGGTTTTCTATATAATTTCCAGATTGGTTTCTGCCTGCAAATAAAAGCATATTCTGTGCACAAAATATAAAATTTGCATGCCTTAAAGGAACACAGAACCTACCAACACAAGTTGAATAATCCAACATCTGGACTGAATATCTTACGCACCGGATCAAAAAAAGTATAGACCGATTCCTTAAACAATAAACTGCATTGATCTGTCTTGAGGAGAAACAGTCCGTTCAGTCAGTGTGACAGCAGACGTAGATGAAAAGAAACGAGGATGTGTGGCAAATGACTCGTGTTCCTTATTTGTGATGTTGCCTCAGACATTCCAGTAGCTCATGTGAACACCTTAGAAAAAGCACAGAAATCATAGCATCATGAAAATTAGTTTGACAACAACTTTAAAAAGGAACTAAAGTTTTAGGAGATAATGGTTGTCAGAAACTAATTTGAAGTTGCGTATAAACAGATAGTTGTCATACTGCAGGAAAGGTGGAATCAATGGTCTGCTTTGATTTCACTACATGCAGCACATCCCTCTGTACAGTATGTAGAGTTGGCAGTGCGCAGCTGAAAATAAGCTCACATGATGATGTGCATAAATCCCTTGTTTTGCTGTGGGACCTTGGAATTTGGTCTTTGGTCTATCTAGGACCCCTGAAGATCTCCAGAAACCTATTTAGGGATAACTGTGTAACACACCAACCAAAGAATTTTGTCATACAGTACAATAGAGCCAGTACATTTATTTTGCACCAAACATGATGACAGCAAAAAACCCTAAAACCCTCAGCACCAGTGGTGAAAAAAACAAACCAGGCTGGATAAGGGAACTGTAGAATATAGCGTATGCATGCAGTGCTGAAAGGGAGGAGACAGAAGTGGCAGTCAGAGAGTGAACATTGACACTATGAAATGCAATCATAGCTATCATGACGTTCGTGCTTGTTGACATGCCTCAAGTGGGATTGTTAAAAAGGCTTTGGCTAAAGTTGCACCATATTTTAAATGACTACCTCTGCATGATTCTATGTTGAATTGTTTGCTGCATACATGCATACATATCCGTACTGCTCAGAATGGTGCAGTGCTGTATGCAGATACTGTATAAACAACAATGAAAGCAAAACCATGTTTGGAAATTTCAGGTGAAAGCCCTTTGATTGTATCTTTCCATCATGGATTTCCTTTTCTTTATCAGCCCCATCTCCCTTTACTGACATTGTAATGAGCTGACCAAAAATAACCCCTCATGACAAAAACAACAAATATCATTTCATTCACCTCATCCAAAATCTCCAGCTTTCCGCTGTTAGGATCAAGATACCAAATCACAAGAAACCCTTTTGATAAACTATCACACGGCACCCATTTTCCTCAGAGAGCTGCTTTAGCTCCACACTAATGCCCCAATGCTCAACTCCCCCAAAACCTCCCACTCTGACAGAATAAGTGCTTAGCATGAGAAATACTCAAGGTTGACAGCAGCGCAATTCAGGTCCGAGGCCTCACCGTGACTTGGAACCAAATTATGACAATCGCCTATGATTACACAGCGCCGGGGCGGGTGCCATCCGGATGACAGGATCACGCACCGGTTGTCACATGTGATTGTAACCAACGATCCTCGCTGGGTTTCCCGGCAGGGGTTTATTTCTTGACCGTTGGCAGGAACACTACAGTACAGAGGAAGGTGGTAATGCTTTAGTAAGCCTCTCTCTAGTCTCTCTCTCTCTCTCCTTTTTTTCTCAATAATTGATCCCTTTCTTTCTTATTCTCCAAAGAAAACTTGAGTGTATATTAGGGTCAATTGTTAATACCCCATGTTATTTAATAGAAGCGGGTGCAACGTTATCATGAATGGTGAGGAAAACTGCGACTGCTTTTTGGGGGTTTTAACACAGAGAATAGAAATGACAGTCCTGGTTAGTTGCAGATGTAGAAAAACATGTACACTGTCTGAGACTTAAGGACTTCATTATGAGGCATCCATTGTTTTTTTGTTTGTTTTTTAAAGGGCTTTAAAGATTGTAATCATCTCAATAAGTACTGGGCCGAAAAATGCGTTTCCGGCTGTAAATATGTCTCCAAATATATTTCTGTGTCGCTCTTTGCAGTTATCTTTTGTCTGTCAAACACCAGTTACTGTACGGTGGGAAATGATCATTATCCAACACAGAAACACCTGTAAACAGCAACTGCCGTCCTCAGGCTTGTGGTAAGGGCATAAAAGTTAACAGTGGGATTTGACCATACATTCCCCATGTTGGAGCCTATATTTGACAATAATGAAATGAAATCCTTGCACTTCAGGAGTCATTTAGATAGATGCGTGCTTTTTAAGTTTCTTTGCTTGCTTTTGGCTGATGGATTATGCAAACTTTGAGCATTAATATTTTTTCTAACATAATGGGTTTAAGTCAGTTTGGCCGCTGTGGAACCAATAACGCACAAATACACCATAAATCCATGATCATTTTCTTTTGCCATGATGAAAGCTGTTAAGTATACAGCCATTGCGGTCACAGCTGTGTTGGCTTGTAATTTTTTGAGTTCATCATTTTCAAATTTAGTGCTTAATACATACAGCATTTTCCAAGGGCTCCGTTTCATTGGTTTCCTGATGTGTGGTTGATAAGCTGGCAGAGGTAACGGCCCGGGTCAGTAAGTGATGATGACATGGGGAAAATCAGTAGTGTTGATCATTATAGCAACATAAAACACATCACCGATAGAGGTCTACACAGAGGATACACAGGTATGCACAGAAGTGTATACATTCACACGGGTAGATATTTAGTTGTATGATCACTTCCTTTCCAACTTCCACGTTCATCCTTTTTTGTTCCACATGCACACATCCTCCTTGTACTGTGTCGGGACTGTCACACACACACACAAATGCATACACACTCTTCCCGCAGCCAGCCACAGTCTCACCACTGCCACTGTGTCAGCCTATTTCTGTCAGCCAGAGGGCTGGCTGCAGTGGTGGAGGACCTCACACTCCACTCACAGCTCACAGTGAAAAAAAGCAGTCAATTAAACGTATTTTAGGGAAACCACTGTTTCTGCCAAGAGCAGTTACAGTCCAAAAACTTCGTGCCAGTTGACTGTCAACACAGATGTGGTGCGTGTATGGAGAGACTGAGGGAGACAAAGAGAGAGGCAGAGAGCAAGAGAAAGTAATCTCCAAGTGTCTGAATCGGCTTTGATGATAGAAGTTTATAATGGAGTATGAAAACTGAAAATCTGTCTCTTTGGGAGTGAGACAGAGACAGAGGGAGAGAGAATAAGGTCAACCGAAGAAAACCTGTGCTGAACCTTTAGAGATTTTATAATGTTTTTTCCCATAACCTACCCCTTAAAAATCGAAAGCATAAGGCACTGATATCTCCACCTCATATGGCCTTCTGTAGCAGCAGCTTTAAAGAGTGAGAAATATTCATAACACCTAAGAACAGATTTTTAAAAATGGGTTGTTAAGCATTATATTCAGATAATACTTTAGGGGCTATTTTTGTTCACTAGATTTCCAATACATGTGAATACCAAAGTAAGGAATGCCTAAAGTTTGAGAGCCGTGAGTGTGTGCATTATTTACTGCAGAGATGCCACCTCCTTTCGTCCTCGCACCAGCTCCTCTGTGTGAAACTCTTTCTATCTGACTGAGTCCTACTTAGATTTAGTTGAGATAACGTCTGACCCCGAACAGCAAAACAGATGTTGAGCATGAAGAAACATGGCCAGTAATTGAGCCGCACAGAGGTTTAGGGGGTCAGGTTCACAATGACCCAAGAGTCAGATTTTGAGTAATTGCTGACAGTGACAGATTGGGAAACTAAACGAATAGCTGGAGAACGCTATTGTTTTGTTCATTTGTAATGACTGCACCCCTTTAGGCAAATTTTTGAGCGGAGGAGAGTGTGTCGTCCATGTGAGGTGTCTGTATTATTCTCTATAGGTCACTTTACTAAATGATGTTTCTTTTGGATCCCTATATGGCTTTGATGCTTAAGAGAAAGTGCTGTAAAGCTAATTGGACGTTCTGTTTTGCCTCTAGTCAGGTCTGATCAGAACGCAGGATGCAGACTACTTCCTGAGACCTGTGCCGCGCAGCCTCGCCCAGAGAGAGGACTTCACAGCACCATCCAGTCACCAGCCACACATCCTCTACAAGAGCGAGAGAGGTCATGAGCCTCGGGTGCTTCAGAAGAGATTCACAGATTCAACTGACCACAAATCACACAGACACTCTGTCACCAAGAGATCCACAGACTCACAGATGCACTCCACCTTCAACACAGCTAATGGAGATCAACAAGGGGGCCAGGAAAAATGGCTCAGTGGCATCCATGGTTATCACCAGGGCCACAATAACAACAACAGTCACGGTGACCATGCGAAGGATCGTGGCAGTGGCTATCACCGCAACAGCCATCGCCATGACAATGACTACAGACACGGGGAGAGGCAGAGGCAACACTTCTGTGGGAGACGGAAGAAATGTATGTAAGGGCAATTTCTCATTCTAATCCACATGTAACATTATTACAAACTGCACTCACTCTACCCCCCCCCTCATGTTGAGATGCATTAAACACTCCTGCAGCTGCTCTACATGTATATATTAAGTAAACAGGAAGGCAGACTGTAAGTAACATAACTTTCTTTAGTTTTAAGGTAAAAAGAAACTTTTCTTCACTGATAATACAAGATGTCTTTTTAAATACTCGAGCAAACCCAATAAGGTTGAATAATTACGTTAACCTAATCCACCTGTATGCTCCCACCTAAAGGCCTTTGGAACTTTTCTAACATGTTTTGTTCACATTTGACACTTAAATAATGTTCTCACCTAGACATTACGTCTCTCGTTGCACATTTTAAGCAGGGTCATAATTTTCCAGAATTAACTAAATTAGGGGTTTGAACTCAAAGAGGTTAAGCCACATTTTGAGGAATTATCACATCACTTACAATGTCATGGAGAAATGTATGGAAGCCTACAAAGGACTATTTTAAAATAATGAAGTAAACTTCAATTTCACAATAACATTATAATTTTCCTCATATGTGTTATTCGAATTAAAATTAAAATGATAATGCAATAATCCAAAAACAACATTTGACATTTAATTTTGTAAGACTTAATCAACTGTAGAAAAAAGAACAAAAACAGCACACCAGGTTTATAATCATATTTTTTTATAATAACATTACAATGACAGAGCCAATATGAACTGATGTCATAGTGCTGTAGCATTATTGTTCTAAATGTCTGCTTAAAAAACCACAATCAAAATTAACTAGCTACCTCACAACAAAAGTGTTTCACTACAGTAGCCAGAACGTCTGTAATAGGACTGGTCGTTGCTTCTCACTTCAGAACGGCAAAATTTCAGAATCAGTGCAGCGATTAGCAAGCTAGCTAGCTAGGGTTAACTAGGTTATCATATATTTACTGAGTGCTGCGAAATTCATGGATACGTAGATTACACGTGTGGTAAGAACAACACATGATTCATTTTGTAACATGACATTAAAAGTTGCACATTCTGTATTAACGTGTGCTGTTAACACATCATTAGCCCCTGTTGGGTATATGAGACATTAAACATTAACAAGAAGGTGGATTATAAATCCAGACACGCAATTTTTACCATATCAGTTAATTGTTAACTAAGACGTTTTAGTAACCTTTGAGCACAATGGCAAATTGACATGTTTTGTAAATTTCCTTTGAAAATGATCCTGAGGGTAGGGAGCTTTCAGAGGGAGTTTTGATTTGTATCTCATGTGATGACAAATGTTTCCTCTGAAGAATATTATCTCAACTTGTGTTGATTTTTTCGGTGACATTAGTGACATAACCTGTGAAAGGTTAAGGGAAATGTTTTATATTCACATTACACATTGAGAAATGTTTACACTCATGAAATTAACACAAGATCGGTTAACACTGCCGGTGTCACAGGGGTCATTTGAAAGAGAGCAAGCAGGGATTGGACTGGTACCACCACCATTACCCTGCAGAACCCCAGCTGTCCGTCCCCTGTGAAAACACGCTCATGTTTACATACCCACAGGATGACATCACTGAACACCTGTGTCATGTTTTAGTCAAAAAGGCACTTTGGTCGCTCACCTGCTGTCCGCCTATATAAGCAAACTTTCTAGCCTTTATAGTTTATCGCAGTCAGGCAGTGATAGGTGAACCTTTTGAAACATAGAAGTGAAGATTTGATGTGATAATGTCACAAGTTACAACAGTATTAGGCTTTGACTTGCTTTGATTTGTGCGTACTTTTGACCTCATGTCATAGCGTAGAGGTGAGTACGGATGTGAGTTTTTTTTTTCCCAAAGGCGGCCCAGCTTCAAAAGGAGAGTTAAAGACAGGGCTGAACTGGGCATTTGATGTTAAGATTAAGTTTTGTTTGTTAAAGTCACATGCGCACTTAACAAAGCACTGATAAGTTTTCACAATAAGCTTGTACTTGTGAATTCATTGCAATTCACGTCATTGTTTTTACAATACAGCCTTTTACAGCTTCCCCTTGGGAAGAAAAGCTTATCTTATCAATGACACAGTGACATAAATTTTGGCACCATTCAAATTGACTTTTGTTGGCACAGTTGGCGCAGCGGATTGAAACAGAGATAGGTGAATACATGAATTGCTTTCACGTCTCATAATGAATCAAAAAAGTGCACCCTGTCCATCGTTATCTAACATTGTGTTAGTGTGAAATTACTCAGAGATCTCTTCTAAGAGCACAATGGGTCTGCCTTCAGCATGCAAAACCTTCATATAACTGTTGCATATGGAGAAAATATGACTCGCTATAGCTGCTATTGTACAACCACTTACTGTGGTTTCACACTTTACTAAATGGGAGCATAACACTGAAACTGCCAGAATCAACAAAAGAAAAAAATTCTCAGTTTGCAGTTTGTCCATGACATCAGGTCATGAAAGTAGGAGTATAGTTAATCATCCAGAATGGTTGTCAGCTACTTGCCAGAATCGCTGGTTAACACTCGCAGGCAAAAGAGTGTGGCTATAGGTTCAATTCAAATATTGCACAACATATAATCTGCTGTGGGAAGGAAGGGTTGTATATTTATAATGGACGTCATAACTGCTATTAAATTGCTATTATATATTATGCACTATTGTTTTTTCTTACATCAATCACTTTTAACGCACTATACTGTACAACAGTTTGTTCTTAATCATGCTGACTATAGCCACAGAGTGCTTCATAAAGTTTCATTTAGTTTGTTCTATAGCTGCTGCATATTTTCAATGGTTAATTACTTATTGGATATTTACTCCCTTTGTCCTTTGTTCTGTTTTATCCAGACATGCCCAAACCTCCAGAAGGGAATGTCTTTATCCTTCCAGATGAGTACAAGTTCATACCCAGAAACAAAAGAGCAGTGCTGATGAAGAACCAGGTCAATCAGAAGCTCAACGTGGAGATGCTGGTGGTGGTGGACAAGAAGATGATGGACAACCACGGTCATGAGAACATCACCACATATGTTCTCACTGTGCTGAATATGGTGAGAGAGACCCAAGTATAAGCACATGATGTTTTACACATCATAGGAGCTAAAAGAAAAACAAAGAGTAGAGATGTATAGTTTTTATTGGAGTGATGTATTACTGCTTTTGTATAGACTGTATTATCTCAACAACTATTTGATGGATTGTCATGAAATTGGTCCTCAGAGGATGAATCCCTCTGTTAGCACACTGATGTTAGCCTTTAGCTGAAGCACTGCTGTTCCTAAATACAGCCTCACCAAGCCGCTTGTACGGCTGTCTGCAGTCTTATTTTTATGAATAACAAACGTGATGTATGATTTGTTTTTCTACTAGCTACACTGTGCCTAACTTCAAAATTGTTCTTGTATGTTTTGTCGTTATATGGCATGTAGGTGCAAAGGCAGACATCATCAGAAATTGATTTGGAAGAGACATACATACATTCATTTTAGATAGATAGATGTACTTTATTGATCCCTGACTGGGAATTTGTATCATTGTATCATTTGAAGTTTGTTGTTCAGGATTTAGTGACTTGACACCCCCATTTTCCATCCTCACTTATCAGATATCTGAACACATCTGAAAAGTTGAAACTGATATCTAGGTGAGATCATCGCCGCGATGCACACAGTGTCCCCCTCGTCCCTCTCAGCTGATCTGCAAGCAAATTCCGTCACGCTCGTTTTGCTACTTAATGACTGACTGACAAATCCAAAGATAATCCGTCTATTTTGAAAACATAGTTCCCTCTAGTAGAAACCAAGTTGGAGCAGTGACAGCCCGCCTCAGAGGAGTCACCTAAATACAGTATGGGGTTTCATAGAAAACACCCAACCCCCTACCCCACCTGCCAGCTCTCATGGGTCTTAAAAAGGTTATTTAGTATTTCTTGAAAATTAAATCCGATATGCTGTTTTAACATGCGCGTAGATTTATATTTTCTTCGTGGCAGAGTGGAAAGACTTCAAAAACGTTTTGTAATTACCCATTTAAAAGAAAAACACTGTACATTATGTACCACAAAACACTGGAGCACTATGGAAACTGCTGATTGTTTCTTTTATGAAGCAGTGAAAACACAGTGATTCACTGTATCTGTTGAATTATCCAAATTTGAAACTCTGTCAAACACTGGTGTTCCAGGAGACCTTAGTTTAAGTAAGTAGTTTTGATTGCCTCTTTGACCTCAGAATTTTGCTCGATTTTGGTAACAAACCACAGCCATGTGTCTTCTCATGAGTCAGTGCAGAGAGGAAGACCAAACATCAGGAACATAAGGAACGAATGAGAGTATTCCTGAAGGGGGAGGGGGGCTTAGTGAGTGGCACCTGAAGTATTCACAGGACCCAGGAGAAAGACAGAGTGAACAAGAGCAAAAGATCAGGAGTCCACTTTCAAAGCCCGAACGGTTATGAATGATGGTCAGATACCCTTTTGAGCATAAGAAGCTGAATTGAAAACAGCAGTTTCGTTGTCACACCTCACTGATACCATCAAAGGGGGTTTTTGTGTTATCCCTACAGGAATGTCAAGGTGTGTTGTCTTATACATTTGACACACACCTCTCAATTCTATGTGTCTACATGTTGCAAAATAGATTTATAGACCAGAAGTATAACAGTATTAATATCAAGACTTGATGTGCGACTAAGCTTGACCTCTGGATGAGAATATCCATATAAAAATATTGACATAAGGAAGACGTTTGGTGGGAAATAGTAAACAGAAGGGTTAGCAATTTAAAGTGAAATTTGTTTGTTTGTCCTCTAGGTCTCAAGTCTCTTCAAAGATGGTACAATAGGGGGAAACATCAATATAGTGATAGTGGGCCTCGTGCTTCTGGATGAAGACCAGGTGAGCATCTCAAAGCCTGTAAGCACTGTCAGGTGAAAACCTCAATATGTCCAAACATGCAACCTCTCAGACAGCAAACACTGTGGTTTACCGATGCATTTTAAAAACGGGTTTGTGGGTTTGAAGGTTGTCAATATTTCCTTGTATTCTGACTCCAAGGGAATGCAAAATGCAACATAACTGCAAAAAACATTTCATTTATTTGTCTATTTGTTTTTATGCCTGAGGGTCCAGCTCTCTTGGGTCTCTCAGAGATTTTCCCGGGGTCATCCTAACTACTGAGGACTTTTACAATGGTTAATTATAGGGTATGCATTTCCTTGGATCTTTGCCAAATTTAGGAGGGAAATTCTCGCAGAGAGCTGGAGATGGAAGGACAGCTTGAGAGTAAGAGAAAAGGAGAGAGAGGGACAGAATCAGAGAGAAACAGGTGGGTTACTGTCAAAGAAAAAGGCCGAGTCAAGCAGGCCGAGGAGAACGGATTCTGGTTTCCATCCACCTGTGATGTTAATGGATTTCAATCTTCCTTAAGAGGCAATTATCAGCGGGAGGAATGCCAAAAATGGCAAAAATGTCCTGGACGTTTGTCTTCCCACACTTATTTTATCAGTTCAGCGTCCCCTCACATCTTCATGTTGCTGTTAACAAACACATGTCTGAAGATCTTAGTATCTGTTTGGAAAGACCAGGCAAGGATCTGGTAATCCAAAAATCTGCAATAAATATAACAGCACTGCCTTTTCTCGTTCTATGAAGTTATGAAGTGGTTTTATTGATATTTGTATAAGTAGAGGAAAGGGGACAAAGTAATGCCATTTAATTTGACTGACGTTTTTCTCATTTAAATTCTTGACACTCTTTGCTCACATCTTCCCTTTGTAAAGACAACAGTTTCTCTTTATGCCTCCTTTTATCTGCTTTATCTCGCAGGATGGCTTGGTGATCAACCACCATGCAGACCACACACTGAACAGCTTCTGCCACTGGCAGTCTACGCTGGGGGGCAGAGAAGGCCGGCACCACGATCACGCCATCCTCCTCACAGGACTCGACATCTGCTCTTGGAAGAATGAACCCTGTGATACACTTGGTATTACTTTGGCACTGAGAATGAGATTTTTAAAAAGTTTCTGTTACAAAATTAGGACAATATAAAGAATCCTCTGCTGATTCAAATGTTTTTTTCCCATCACACACATTTATTTTAGCAAAATCACTTAAATGCCCTTCGTCCCTACTTTGTGTTTGTTTCTCGGTCTTGTTGGAAATATGTAACTCTCTCTTGTAGTCTGTCTCTCTCTGGGAAGGTGCCCCGGCCCACTGTCACACGGTGTGACTGAGGGTCACATCACCTAAACCAGATGTTTACTCTGCAGCTTTTAGATGTTTTCACCTCACAGTATCACACGTTCTGTACAGTCGTGTGAACAAATATAAGTTTTAACCGCAAATGAGCATAAAAAAAGCATTATTTCAAGGGCAAATCTTAAACATATTCATAGCTAGGTATAAAATACAGACCTACAGAAAATAACATACTATTCCAGATGCAACACAAAAGGATTATAAGCTATAAATTCAAGAAATTAAACCATGTTTTCACTTAAATCCTAGAACATTCAAAAAAAGTGGTCTACTATCTCTCCTCAACTATTTTAAACACACACATACACACTTGATCACTGTGTGTGTACACCGTCTAACAAACTAACAACAGCTTGCTTGTGGTAATGACCATGCCAACACGTTGTCGCCTTCGACACTGTGAGAAAAAACTTCCATTTTCTGTCCCAGAGAAACACCCGGTGACAAACACACACCCTCAAACGCACACACACACACACACGAACGAACACGCACTACCTTTAAACCCCAGCCTTAAGTTTGGACTTCAAAGTGCTGAGGCTAGCATTAACCCTAATCGTTGCTATGAAAGCACAGTTCAAAGGTCTGTGTGTGTCTCTATGTGTGTGCAGTCAAAAAGAGTTAGTTCTGACTAATTCCCAAAGGCAAAATGACCATTAGTGCTACCAGTCAGTATATAACACAGTTTATTTGCATTACTGTTACAGCCCTGTCCCCCAGTGTTTTCCTCCATATTTCAAAACCAGTATATAATATCAGTGATCTACCTCTTTGCTGACACGAAAAAGGAACTAAATGGCAGTTCTCACAGTCAATCCTGCCTGCGTATGTTTAATATCATTATTCACATTAGTTATGTACATTCAAACATTACTTTAGGGGTTTTGCACTTTATAGCAAATGACTTAGAGCCATAAAACAACAAAACACAAGGCTAAATTCTCCCTGAGACACTGAGACAAAAACATTAAGGGAGGCCCCCATGGGTATTATCCTTTTTGATTCAGAGCCGGAGGGGAGCTGTGTGTGTGAGTGTGTGTGTGTGTGAGACAGAGAGCGAGAGAGGAGAGACAGCAGGAGAATGGACATTGAGAGGCATAAAGGGAGCTAAATAATAAAAAGGAGTTTAATAGAAAGTAAGAGATATGAGAAAGAAGTGAAGACAGAGGAAGAATGTCTTAAAGTGAAGTGAGAGGTAGCAGGGGAATATAGGAATGTTCCCACACCATCTCATATTTTAACATATGGAGGGGTTTTAACTCAGTTATGGTGTGTTAGATATTTCGTATGCTTCTAGTCCACAACTAGCTCAGACTGGACTGAGTTTTCTGACTCCCATCTGAGAAAAACATTTGTAGTTAAAAAGTCGTTTTTGTTAAGTAGAAGTTAACACAGCTCGACAGTAGTTATTGTAAGCAGTTGGAACTGAGTGAGTTACAGCTGATGAAATAATCAAACTGTGCTGTAAAATTTGTAAAACTCTTTCACTGGTTTTGCAGGTTTTGCTCCAATTAGCGGGATGTGCAGCAAATACCGGAGCTGCACCATTAATGAGGACACAGGCCTGGGTCTGGCATTCACCATCGCCCATGAATCTGGACACAAGTAAGGATTTCCACCCCTCTCATGATCGCATGACGAGAAAAAAGACAAATTTGCTGAAAAAGGATGTCTGGTGACATAGCTGAGGACTTTGTTGCATGTCATTTCCCATCTTTCCCCTTGTTTTCTGTCATCTCCGTACTGTCATTCATTAAATGCAAAAAATGCCTTAAAAAAGAATGCTGCAGTCTTCCAGTGCGCATTTGTCATGTGACATATATCAACAGAATTAAAGCTGGGGTGTGGAAAAGGCAAAACAAAAGCCAGAGTTTGAAAAATACAGCTCTCCTCCTGCAGCTCTCTCCTCTTTGTCCTAAGCTCCTCCTATCAGCAAGCACGGGGCATGTGCGGTGCTTCATATGCACAGGAAAATGAAATTAGCAGCTTCAATCATCATTGAGCATTCATGACAATGCTCTTATATAGCGGCAATTCTATGACCATTGCTGTCCTGTTTTCTTTGCAAACTTTTGGGCCTGTGAGGCACTTTGAGATAATGCGATTTGAGGCTCAAATGTTATCTAGCTACATAAATATGCCACAGCCGCAAGCCTTTGGCTACGGTTAGCAGAAGGCTAAACTATTAGCAACAATCAACATAGACACTTATTGCCTGCTTTCATGGTAAATCTACAGGTGTGTACACAATGTATGGACCTTAGAATAAATGACATGACACAACAAACCACTGCAACACATTGGGATACTACAGGAAAATTAAGTTAACAGCTTCATTGATAAAAAAGTTCCCTTTGAAACACTTATTACTAATATTGACTCATGTTTAATTGCGCTTATTGTGAGCCTCTCTTTTAGACTCTCTTTCAGTTCATCGTCCTTTGTTTGGGTGCCCAATGATGCCAAGCATAAACTGCCTACTCCTGCTTTAAGGATGGATCACAACAGATGTTTTCAAGCATTTTCTATCTCCATGCTCAAAAAGTCATTGGTTTTAATCTTTGAGGCACCTATAGTATTGCAGTGTTGTGGTTTCTTTTTGCTCACCCTTGCTACAAACAGATTTACATGATATGGCCACCTGTCTGCACACGGTAAATCTTTTGTACCCTTTTTCATCACTTAGTTTTGGAATGGTCCATGATGGTGAAGGGAACGTCTGTAAGAGATCAGAGGGCAACATCATGTCTCCCACATTAGCCGGTCACAATGGAATCTTCTCCTGGTCTGCCTGTAGCCGGCAATACCTCAGCCGCTTCTTAAAGTAAGCAGCCATATTTCCTATTACCGCTACGCTTTTCTTGTGGTGAACAATGATAAAGAAGCACTTATTGTTAATATGGGTCTAACTGCTTGAAGAGTGTCATTAAGTGTTCAGAAGAGCTACATCACATCCATATGGCCTATTGTTGAGTAATGAGCAAATCCTTATGCCAAACTTTGTTAGGCGCTCATGCAACAAAGACATAAAGCACTGTATCAGTTTATAGAACAGAATTATTCAAGCAAGAGCCCCCCTGGCAATAGGCACTTTTAACATGCATTGTGTTTATACCATTCAGCATGTGTTACTGATAGATGAACATGTGTTGTAGAAAACAACATGTCAGCAGCAGATATATCAGATACAAAGGCTGCTCTGATTCAAAGAGTGCCAAGTGAAAAGCTGAACTTATATTAGAACTATTAAGGGACTTTACAAAGGGAAAACTATATGTATTTACGTGTGTGAGAGGCTGAAATATGTAGCTGGCATAGCAACTAAGTTAAGTGATATGTGGTGCTACTATTCTTCTTCAAGTGTTGTTTAACAGACTGCACACTGTATGTATTATGTATCACTGCACACTGTATGTATTATGGCATGTGGGTGTGGATTTTGCACAGGATAAAAGTGTGTGTGCTTTGTGCAATAACTGATGCATACAACCTCAAGAAAACATGAAGAAAACAAGCGTCACAGACATAGCGTCCATGTGTCTGGCTGTGTGTCTGTGTCTCTGTGCATGTGTGTGTGTGTGTGTGTGTGTGTTGAAACCAGATAACCCAGAGCCAGTGCCCTCCACTAAATTTACCAGTGTGTTAACTGAACTGTCAGGTCTCTCCCTCAGAGTGGTGGAGACAGACAGTGTATTTCCTCGCTGAGTTATTAGAGCTGGGGTGACCTCACCCTTGTTAGGCCTGTCAGCCTTATATTAAACTCCCATCACCCCCTGAGGCCACGTGGAGGGAATCTCTGCACCACTGAAACAACCAGGGGTCGTCTTCCTGTACAATCAGTGAGTGATAAAAATGCTGAAAAAAAGCTGTACATTTTCCTAATTGCAATCAACAGAATGTTATGATATTTAAATATATTTGGCTAAGAGTGTCTCGCTGAGTTAACTGAGACTGTTTCTACCTTCATCTGCTATAGAGGGAAGTGTTATGTCAGCCAACAGAGTTCATAATCACATGCACTCTAAATCTGCCTCTCCTCGTTCAGCTATAACTGAGAGGTCTGTGCCAACATTGTATGTATAGTCAGATGCCTCTTTGTCATGCCTAAAATGGATGGACAACTTTCATGACAGGGGGAGAAAAATCCCCTTAAAAGCCCCTTGAAGTTGTTTTTGTTTGAATGAACATTGGTGAAAACCATCAAAAAGTCAGTGATGCGTGAAAGTTACAAGATTCTCTTGAAGATTCTCTTTTTTTCACAGAGAAACAGTCAGGACACAGTTTGGCATTCTAAGGTGTGTAGAGTAGGTATGTAGCTGGTTAGCTTAGTGTAAAGACAGGAAACAGGAGGAAACAGCTAGCCTGGCTATATACAAAGGTAGCAAAAATCCACTAAACAGCACCTCCAAAGCTGATCAGTTACATTCTCACTTCTGCATAAATCTATACAAAAACTTGAAAAGTGCACTGAGTAGAGTGAAGATCTCTGCCAGGCAACCTCTGTTGTTCCAAACCATATCCTAACCTTAACCTATAACCACGTTAAGCTTTACAACATTAAAATCTTTTTTAGTACAGCCTTTGGTCCTTGTGGCATGTTTTTAACTGTAGACTTAAGCTGTATAGACACATGCTGTCTTAAACTTGTATGGTAAATAAAGTAAAGTAAAGAAGTCGTTCAGCATACAGGCATGAATATGCACAAAAATATTAGACTGATCACTCCAGTGGTTTTCAAGATTAGCTGCATACACACACACACACACACACACACACACGACCAAATGCATGATCCCCTCCAGGTTAACGCCTGGTGGAGATAACAATGCGCCGTTTTATGAGAGATTATGTGCCAGACTACTTCTTGTCCTCAGCCAGTAACTTCTGGGCAACTAGCCAGGCAACTTTGCACTTATGCAACGGAGAAACACTGTGTTAATCAGAGAGTTGTTAAGCGGATTTTGTTCCCTTCTGACTGAGCCAAGCTAGCTGTTTCCCCCATCTTTATGCTAAGCTAAGTCAACCAATTCTGACTCCAGCTACATGTTAACTACCAGATAGTGATATCAACCTTCTTGTTACACTGATGAGTGTTGCCAAAACACTGCTTTAAAACCCATTTTGGTGAAGCTCTGATTATTTTGCTTTCATTGAAATGCTAAGAAAACGTTCTTGTACAGTTGGTGTCTTTTAGGTGAGAATCCACGTGTAGCCACTTGCCCTTTTTTAAGACTTTTCACTTACCACAAAACATCATTTTGTTTTTCTGTTTAATTGGCCAACCAAACCATGGCGAATATAAAAAGCAGTCAGGAGATCTGCAGGGAATTTTAGAACAGAATGGGCGCTTTTCTCCTATAATTAATTATTTATTTATTTTTATTTTATTATCGTTTCTATCCCCATCTGATGATAATCTCGTGGCTTGCAGTGCTTGCAACTTAACTTTTGGAAACCAAAAGTTTTGTCCTAAGTGCTGTCTGCGCATACAAAAAGCTGCCCTAGAGGGAACCTGTCCCGAGGTCCTGCAAATGAGCTACGCTGGGCTCCTAATTTTACGTGTGAGTGAGTGACTGCCTGCCTGCGTGCATGCTTGTCTGCAGGCCTTACTGATGTGTGCACACTGCAAATGTAATGTATTTTTCAGAAACGTTATTATGTGAATAATGTAGTGTATCAGAATATTGCACTTGCAGAACAGCCATTGTTCTCTGTAGACGCATAGGACCCATAAAGCAACAGAAGATCTCTCTCTCACACACACATGCACACACTCAGACACACACATACTCTGCTAAAGCAATCAGGACCACTCACTAGCACGATGAACCTTTCCAACATATTTTGCCTTTTCATGCTCTTTCCACCATATTTTGTATTATATTCCCCTGACTGTAGTGTATAAGCTGTAAAACATCTCTGTATAGTAACCAATGATATCAGTTAACATTGGAAACCCCCCACCGGTGTTAGGATATGAGTGATATGGGCAGGATTTTTTATGTGTGTCATAATTGAGTGTCTGATGCATTAAAACCATTACACTCTGGGTTTGAGTTTGGCAACTTGTTATTTCTCCATGGCAACACTTTACGGTACTCTCCAAAGTGGGAAACAATGGAACATCGTGGACTGATGCTCTCTGTTGTGGAATTTCTGTGTGCACAGCATGGAGCCTTATATACGGACTACCTTACATTTATGAAACATGGCCCTGAATCACACACAATCACTGTTTGAATGTTTATGTCTGCATGCATGCTCTATATCACCAAAGTTGTTTAAAGGTTATTGATTTATTCTGCTTTTCTATCTATCTACTGTCTTGTTCCTTTCCTCTCCTGTCCTCTGATGACCTATTCACCTTCACTCCCCCCTCCTCGCTGCTCTGCTCCTCTTCTCCTCTTCTCCCACTTTTGCTCACCTCTGTACACTCCCTTGTCCTGTGTCCTCACTTTTCTTCTTATTTCTCCTTTTCTTTGCCCATTTTTCCATTACATCCCCTTTTATTCTGCCCTCCTCTGCTCCAGTTCTGCCCAGGCTCTGTGCTTATCAGATGAACCCAAAGCAGTGAAGGAGTATCGGTACCCTGAGAAGCTGCCCGGTGAGCTGTATGATGCAGACACACAGTGTAAATGGCAGTTTGGGGAGAAGGCCAAACTGTGCACCCTCGACTTTAAGAAGGTAAAGTAGACGTTTTGTTTCTAGGTTTGTTATGCCAAACTTAATCTTATATGGTATAAAGCAAAGTGATGGCAATTGTGTGTTTGGAAAAGAAGACAAAGAAATCAAGAGCGGGATGGGAGAAATGAGGTAGAGGAAAAAAGGAAGAATAAGGGAAAGAGGAAGGAAAAGAGAAACTGATTAGGGTCACATACACACTGTCATGCATACTGTACTCTCTCTTTCTCACACGCACACACAAGATAAACAGTAAGAGTTATAATGCTGCCCATGAAATGCTCACTGGGATGGATGACTAAATATACACTGGAGCGTTGCCAATGGGAATCTCTCCTTGTTGCTCCAACATTGTCTCATTACTTCTGATGTTACTGCTTAAAGTCTTTTCATAAAACTGGTCTGTCTATGCAGTAGAAAGGTGCAAATATTTAATAAGCATTTACTACCTTTCTATGACCTTTTGCTTAAAAGTTAGAGAACCCACAATAACCAGAATGCATTGCGCTGCTGTCCTCACCAGCTGCTTGACTTTCGGCTGTGGTGGCTTCTCCCTCCTCCATATGCTGTGATTCTTCTGCACTATATCCTGGCTTATATAAGTAACCCTGAATGTTTCATTCCAGCATTAAACTATTAAAAATCTCTTTGTTATGACGGCCGTACAGAAAATGCAGAATCTATATTTTGAACAACAGCTCAAGAGCTGTGGAAATTTGCTGGCAGGGAGCAGGAAGCTCAGGATTCAGACGTTATGTAGGAAAGCTAAACATTGTTCATTTGCATATACTACGCACATTGTAATAATACAAAGTCCCCACACCCCTCAAGGATAAGAGGTTATAGCTAATGGATGGATGGATGGATTAATTTAAACATTTACCCAATGTTGATGCTGTATTGCTGGAGGGGGTGCAGAGCTAATGCCTCTTCAGTCTCTTACTCCATTCAGTAATTTATGTTTAAAATGGTTTATACCTCCTCCTAAATGGATTGGAGTATGTGACAGGACTGGCCTCAAGCCAAAGACAGAGTTTTCTTTCCTTATTTCTCTTCTTCAAGATTACTTTTTAGGTTTTCTGCTGTATTTCAGAGCACGGTAGAAAAACTGAGTTGGGAAAGAGGCTTCAAAATGCCACAGAGATTATTAGCTGGATTTGAACCCAAGATATCAGCATGTGGTATTCTCCATGGTATCCTCCTCCCATCCATGCATTATTTCAGCTAAAAGATATTTGAGAATTGCTCTCTCATAGTTTTGTTTTTAGTCTTATACTGTCTTTGCTCATGCACCTGGTAGCAGCAAGGTGCACAGGACCTGAAAATCCCCAAGCAGCCATCATGCTTGCAGTCTTTCCAGACACTTGTTACTCGTTAAAAAAAAACACTACAAGAATCGGCCTCAGTGGTGCAATTCATCGTGTAATGAATTCGTATTTCATGAAACTTCTTGACAGGTGTTGTCAAGATAAGGTGCCGCTGGAAGAGCAAATTGATACTCTCCATGGTGCGTGTGGTTAGGTAAAGCTGGGTTACCTTAGCAAACAGCAAAATGATATGTATGACTGTTTTTCCCTTTTTCTATGTTTAGCTCAGTCTGTGTCTCACTCTGTCCATCATCCCTCTGTCTTTTCCTTCCATCATCCACTTACTCTTTTCCCTCTCTTGGCCGTTTTTACTGTTACAAAAGGCCTGAGCAAGCAAAACAGCTGGACGAACAGGCCTTGGGATGAATTCCATGGTGGCTCTTGGCAGCAACAAGCTGAGGCCAAGGTGCCTGTCAGCATCTGCACTGAGTTGTCAAAATCTGATATAGTAATTCAGATAGTAATAGAATGGACATGTTAAAAAGTAGCAGGCAATGTTTCTCAGGCAATGTGAGCAAGGAAACCACCCAGTGATCCCATCTGAATCTCTCAGACCACTGCTGAGAAATACAGCCATGACATCATGTAAATTTGGTAAGGCAATTGTGCCCTGTTAATGCACATTGTTGCACAGCATTATCTCATTGTCCACATGTTCATATCCCAGGTGTGTTTCACTTTTTCTTACTGTGAGATGTGCTGTTTGGTAGGCAAAGACCTTGTATGAAAATACTGATTGCAGCGTTTCTCATTCATTCTGCCGCAGAAACAATGGATGTTCACTTATATCACATTGCTATTGATACATTGCATTGATGGAGGGATAGCGCCTTGCAACAGTTGGACCAAATTGTGTTTTTTTTTTTTTCCTTTTTCTAAAACGTTGTTATCCTAGCTACTGAAACATAAATATTTTGGAGTTACAAGGTTGCTGCACACTGATAGCTTGCCAGAAGATCATTATTCAGACAGTCTCTATTTCAGCAAGTTTCCATCCACATGGTTTAATAGCTCCCTCGTGGCTAAATAACAATGTTATCATTATTTATTGTCCATCTCATTGCTTGCTTTGTTTATAGCTGTTGTGAAACAGAAACTGATCATCCCACTTCTGACATTTGGAGCATGCAGACATGTTAGCAGTTGCACATGACTCACTCTTTACCTTTCTCCCGTGTTGTTCCAGGATATCTGCAAGGCTCTGTGGTGCCATCGTGTTGGGAGAAAATGTGAGACCAAGTTCATGCCAGCTGCTGAAGGCTCTGCCTGCGGCCCTGATATGGTGACTTAACACGTGTTCTCCCGCGTGTGTGTGTGTGTGTGTGTGTGTGTGTGTGTGAGGTAGAGGGGGATGGGTGACATGCTCAGGAGGTTTGTCACCTCAAGAGTGCCGTCACATGACTGGCAAGGGAAACCATTCATTTCTATTGGACATTTTTAATACCACAGTTACATTCAGTCAGACTTTAATCTTACTATCACTAAGATAACCTTTGTTTCATTTTAGCCGAGGGAGCCAAATGATTTTGTGGCCGACACGCCTTTGAGAAAACTTTGTTGTTTTGTGAAATGAGGACAGCATGTGTTTTGACTGCTCCATGGCAACATCTCACCAAATAAATCCACAACTGAAAGGCACCAAACAAGAGCTTCTCACAAACATTTCTTTACAGGTTTGGTGAAAATATGCCCTCCAACAGAGCAACACAAGTCAAACATGAGCATTGGAATAGACAGCTTTCAGATTCCCTGCACAGTATTAATAGACAGAGCTTCTTAAGACCAATTTAACAAGTGAATTCAATTCGGATTGGATTTTCGCTTTAGGGCATCAGTTGGCTTGGCTTTTTTTTTCAGCTGTGTGACATTTATTATAAGAGGGGTAGAGCTCGTAAGGAGATGCCACACATGCAGATGTACACATAGATTCCTCCTCCAAGGGATACCACAGACCCCTGAGTGAGTAAATTGCTCTAGACAAAGAGTGATTGTATTTTATAAGGTGAGCAGGCTAAACTGATGGGGATACTTTAATGAAAGTAACATTTATTGAGTGTTTTAGTGTTATATATTGCTGATACTTCCACTTAGTTTGGTCATTTCAAAATAAAAGGCCTTGAACTGAGTGGCCCTGTACTTTTAATGGTGTCTTTTTACACGCCAATGCCCCTGTGTCCTGGTGCAGACCGATAAATTAACTTGTAAGTGAAGAGTTTGAATTTGACTTTATTATGTCTCAGGATTGGGTTCATTTGAGTGCAGGGTCAATAAAATCTCTCTTTTTTTATAGAGGTACCACACTGTCCCTCCGTTATTTAGGAAGCAGCTGCACTTGGTTTGTTGCTGACGTGGCAAAAATATCCCATTGGGGTTCGGGCCAAGAAGCAATCTGTGCTCTTTATTTATTCTTTGTTTCTTTTCTTACTTCTTTCAAGATGATTCTCCCCCAAGGCTCACTCTCTCTCGCACCCTCTCTCCCCTGACAGCCCCTCATCGACATTGCCTTCTCAATATATTGAACTTGATGGTTTAATCCCGCCCTCTCCCTCCACGGGACAATTAACTGAACACAAACAATGACAGGCTCACTTAGGAATCCGTGGCACTCAGCCGCAGGGGGAAATTTGAGGGGAAATCAGCTGTTCTAGTTCTTAGTCAAGGACCACGAGATTAGTTGAAGGGGTGTGTTTGACTTTGTGTGTGTGTGTATCTGTGGGCTTGAGCATACAGTGAGAAGCAGAACAGCTGAAAATATGTCCCCCCCATCTATATTAATGCATGAGTGGGTTATGTGTGCTTGCAAAGGAGCTTGAGATTGCTCCAAGGTGTGCGGTTGAGTATATTCTGACTGATGTCATCTTGACATGTACAAATCCAGTTCAATCCTGCGCCAGGAAACAGCTTGTGACATAATGTTGCTTTAAGTGAGACTAGATTTTGCAAAGTATTCTCACATTACATTCAGGGATCTTGAGTGAAGTACTGCTCATTTTGGAACAGGTGACTGGTTGGTTAATGACTAAGCCTTTTTTGGAGTACACACAGTAAATGACATGGTCTAAGAGCATGAGACATGTGTGTCCTCCATCATCTCTGGCAGTATTCTCTACAGACCATCTGTATTCACATAACTTGCCATATAGTTTTATATTCTTCTTCTGCCTTGCCTGCTTGCCGCGTGGAATACATTTGGTAATGTTCATGGGTGGAAAGCCACTTGGTCAGGGTGGCCCCTGTGTAGAGGGGTGGTGGTATCTGAGGAGGTAATTTTGAACCCCAGTGAAGCTCCTCTCTGTGGGGTAAAAAGAAGCAGCTGGTGACTTCATGTGCTACATGGCTTCCCCCCCCCCACAACCACCGAAGAAGTTAGCAATGATCAGATTGAGAGGGGAATTTGCCTTTTGAGAGAACATGGAAAGAATTATTGAAAATGAATAGTAAATATCTGACTGTGCCTATTCACTTCTTTCAAAAATTAGGTACAGACCAATTATAAGTACTAATAAATAAGTCACAAAAAAGCTGATGCCCCACCCTCATTATAAGATGAATTATCTCAGTACCATGTCAGATAACAATTCTTTAGTTTCAGAAGTAAAATAGTTAAAAACACATTTTCTTCAGTGAATAAACATTACTTCATTGATTTGTGAACTGTTGGCAACAGTATTTTAACCTGTTAAATGTTTTTGTAGTAATTACTTTCACTGCTTTGAAAAAAGAAAATGTGAAATGAAGGAAAAAGCAAAGGGTAAATTCAGTATGGGGCAACGTGAAATCCAAATATGGCAGTGCAAAACAATGGTGAGTGTATTATTTCACTGTAGGAAAATATCCATGTCAGGTATGAGACAGTTTTTCCACATCACAGTTGTGTTTGGCTTAGCTCTGTTAATTTTAGCTGATGACAGCTCAAGGTAGAGACTGTCCAAAAAGCAGTGCAACTGGAGTTTCACTGATAGATTGTGAGTATGTAACCAGGACGGGACCACAACCTTTTTGACAGCAGTTAAACCTGAAAGCTTTATCTTACATACCTCTTCTATGGTTTGACAGACAGTCATCATAAAGAAGATAAAGGGCAGGGTCCACTGGAAAGTCTGCATGCTTTTGACACTTTTATGACACTTTCCTCTTTGCCTGTGTGTGCCTTCTTCTGCCTCCCTATCTCCCACTCATAATTCATCTCTGTCTTTCTCCAGTGGTGCCGTAGGGGCCAGTGTGTGAAGCAGGGGGACGAGGGCCCCAGGCCCCAGCACGGCCAGTGGTCCGAGTGGTCCTCCTGGTCTGCCTGCTCACGGAGCTGTGAGAGCGGTGTCACCTATCGAGAGAGGCAGTGCAACAACCCCAGGTAGAGATAAACACAGTTACAGTCCCTAGCAAACCAGTGCAGCAGTGCATATTAGCAAAGATGAGAACCGCACAAATATGTACATTTCAGCCATCAGTTTTAGGAGAATAGTTTTAGAAGTTTTGGGAAATGCTTCACTTTCTCGTCAAAAATTAAATATGATGGTTACCATTCTCAAAGCCACTCTCATGTTTCCCCACACACAGCTGACTGTTTACTATGTTGTTGTTGCCTATCTGAGCAAAGCTATTTGAATCGCATCAAAAACATGAACGTTGCCCTTTTCCTTACTGTAATTTGCAGGACACACAGAGGGTTTATCAAGTGACTTTGCTTTGGTGTGGAGATTTGGTCTGTACTGTTTGTGATTGCTTGACTCAAGGCCAAGAGTATATTAAGAGACGTGATTAAAATAGTAAAGATCTCTCACATGGGTCTGTCGCTTCATCACTTATCTGTTCACTTAGTCCCCTACTCATCAGTCACTCAGGATTATTTGCACCGCCCGTCAGTAAGGGGGCCCTGTCTCAAATGCCGGAGCCTTCTCTTTATCATGTCATGCCAAGATCCTGACAAGTGGTGGGCTAAATTAGACAGAGTGAGGAGGTGGGGGGAGAAAAAACGGTGGTGATGGGTGAGGAAGACAAAGACAGGCAAGGGAAGAGAGGCAGGGGAGAGAGAGAAAAGGGGGTCAGGAGAGATGACAGAGAAGGGATTTAAAAAGATGAAGGGCAGAGATATAAAGGGAGAGACTCTGAGAGATAAGTGACAATGTGATTGGAGGGCCTATAGAAGGTGTAATTGTCCCGTAGAAGGGATTTTAAGGAACATAGCCCAGGGATATACACCTGTTATTGGAGAAGCCTTCACAAAGGCACACAGACGCATATACAGGCAGTTTTACTCATAAATTAGTCGTGCCAATACACAGACTTGAATGAATGAAATTCAGTGTTATTTGTAATTTAACACATGCTCACTCAGATCAACTGCAGCAAAGGTGTTCTCTTCCTCTGAATTTTATGTTTAGACATTGCAATCTGATATTATCTGTAAGTGTTACATATCATGAGTCACACACACAACACACACCCTTTCATTCCCTTGCCAAAAACTGTGTTTTATTCAGGTCTCAACTTCCTGTACAGTCTCATTTCCCATTAGGGAGAATGGGACACAACCAAAAGTGATGTTAAAATGTTGCTTGCACAACAAGCTATGAGGGGTTACAGCCAAGAGTGATAGTTTATTTTGTTCATAAGGACCAGGGCCATTAATATACTGACTCACAGCAAGACAGACGAATTGGTTTGTGTGCGAGCCTCACTTACTCACTCACAACAAATGGAGAGCTTTGTCTTGGTGACATATTTTTCAATCCCTCTGTGCAGGCCTGCATATGGAGGGAAGTTCTGCGAGGGCTCCTCCAGGTCGTACAAACTTTGTAACACTGAGGATTGTCCCCCCAACACAACTGACTACAGGGCACAGCAGTGTGCAGAGTTCAACAGCAAACAGTTCAGAGGATGGTACTACACTTGGAGGCCGTACACAAGAGTGGATGGTGAGACAATTCTTCCATTAGTTTCCAAAAGTAGTCATGGAAAAAACATTTGAAATGTCATGGTAGTAAACATTTGGCTTGTTGCCTGGTTATTTTCTTTCCTCTCAGATCAAGATGTATGTAAGCTGTACTGCTTTGCTGAGGGCTATGATTTCTTCTTTGCCCTGGCCAGCAAAGTTAAAGATGGGACACTCTGCTCGGCGGGCAGTTCTAACGTCTGTATTGACGGACTATGTGAGGTAACGCTTTTAAATGTCAAGCTGTGAGACAGTAACATGCATCGACTGAAGAGTGATTTCAAAGCATTTGGAGTTAGTGCTAGATTTCTTTAAGGTGATATCATATGTGAAGTCTTTGAAGATGAGCTATAAATTTTGCAAACTGATTTAGCAGTCGAGAATATCGATAGACACCCTTCCCGTGCTGTCATGAAAAGGAACTTGCAAGCCTGTCACCACATAAAGGATAAATAGTGGTAGTTTTCAACTGTTGTAATTTATGTCGTAGTATGACGAAATGTTGCATTCTATGAATATAATTTATTTTTTTGTCTAAAGCAATGATGTTTTTCTCCCACAGAGAGTGGGCTGCGACCGGGTTTTGGGCTCCACAGCTGTGCCTGATGCTTGTGGGGTGTGTAAGGGAGACAACTCCACCTGCAAGATCTATAAAGGACAGTACACCAAGCAGCATTATACAAACCGTAAGTATGAGTAGTTCAGTTGTTCATTTCACTGGTTTTATAGTGAAACTGCATTTTCCTGCCTTTTCCCATGTTATAGCCTTTGGTGTTTGTTTAAAGTTTTGTACTCTTTCTCAGAGTACTATGGGGTGGTAACCATCCCAGCAGGGGCTCGGAGTATCCGTGTGATGGAGCTGAATACGTCCAGCTCCTACCTGGCTGTCAGGGACGCCCATAGACGCTACCACTTGAACGGTCACTGGACAGTGGACTGGCCAGGCAGACACCCCATTGCTGGAGCCATTTTTGAGTACAAGAGACCTTACAACAGACCAGAGAGCCTCGTATCAACTGGCCCCATTAATGAGACACTGGTCATAGAGGTAAGGGCTCAGTGGACACAGAAAATATGCCCTGCAACATATATAAACATATATGTCATTTTATGGATATATTTGTGCAGTTATATCTACGACCTCTCTTTCCTCTCTTTCATTCCTCATTATTTTCTTTATTTCCCTGATAAATCTATATATTTCAGCTACTTCTTGTTGTCTTTCATCTCATCGTTCGTATCACCTTCTTTCCCCGTAGATATTATTGCAGGGCTGGAACCCAGGTGTACGTTGGGAATACACTCTGAAGAAAGCTGATGAGAAAAGGAATCACATCAAACACAATTATACATGGGCCATCATACGCTCCCAGTGCTCAGCAACTTGTGCCAGAGGTAAGCGTAAACATAAATAATTACACTTATATAAAAAGTTGCACTGATGAAAAAGGACAGATTGCCTTCAGATCTTCAATCTGGGCCAGCATCTAAAGCTCAGTCTGACCTCACTGATCTATAATAAGGCTTTTAGCTGGAGGTTAAATGGAGAGGGGAGCGTTCCCATCATTACTGAGGGGACATTAGTAACCCTTGTTAGGGACTGGTGGGACCTCCTCTTGTTCTACTGGAAACCTGCTATTACATGCACGCACACACACACACACACACACACACACACACACATACACATACACATACAAGCATATATACCTTTGTCCACTGACCGCCAGCCCCAAATCACCATGTGTTTGTGTGTGTGTGTGTGTGTGTGTGTGTGCGTGCGCTTGCCGTCATGAGTGTGAACAAAGCCCCCAGTGTAGAGTTCCTATTGATTGACACTGCAGGTTAAAGTTCCCCACCCTGGTGTGTTGCAGTCCACCCTAACCACCTCCACCTCTTTGTGTCTTGATTGTAGGCCATGATGGGTTGGGGGTCATTTGCTTTATTAAAGAGTGTGACTGACTAACTGACCTGCATGAGTTGGGATGTGCAGATTGGCCATGCCTAAGGCCAAAATACCAGCCAGGGGGATCTGTGAAGCTTGGATTCAAGTTTCACATGAATCAAACAGACATCTGCATTTATGCCAGAAGTCAACAACACAAAAGTCGGGGGGGGGGGTTAAAAATGTTTATTAGCCTCTGAGAAAGTAAATAGCAATACTTTATCATAAACTAATAAATTAATTTAAAAAGCGGTTTTGTTTTACTGTTATTTTAGAAGAGTCAAGTAGCAGAAAGAATAGAGTGAAACTAAAAATGAAAAAGATATTCTCCTTTATCGACGATGCATCTGAATTTATTGATATATAATCCATACAGGCCAGATGAACACCAAGTCAGCGTGCTACAAAGACTTGAGAGTTCAGGTGAATACATCCTACTGCAATCCCAGATCAAGACCAGCTACTGGACAGATGCCCTGCAACACCCAACCATGTCCTGCCAGGTCAGACCCTCTGTTCCCTCGTATGTCACTGTTGTGCTTACCAGTCATAGTAGTGATGGAAACTTTAGTTGGAATTAATGGGTTCTCCATTGTGATTGTTTTTTTATCCATATATATGGCTAAAAAATATATATATGCATATATTTGTTTTGAGATATCTCAACAACTGTTCCACAGCATTTGGTACAGAGATTCCCCTGAGGATGAATTGTAGTCACTTTGGTGATTCCTAGTTTTTTTCACCAAAGAGTCATCATCACATCAAGATCAGATAGTAAATAATTTATCTATGACCTCATCAATATATCTGCACTCTGGTTTTAACTGGCTCTCAATCTGGACATCATTAAAATATGGTATTTGAACATTGAACAGACATTTCCTCATTTTTTCCTGATACATACTTTTGGATGGAAAACGACTGACTCTTTGGCCCCTCTAGACTTCTAGATTTCAGGGTATGTCAATTATTCAATTGTTCAATTGATGTACCTTGGAAGGGCTGCGTAGTGTACTGTGGGCTATGTGGCAGCCAAAAACACAGTTGGCTGTAACAGCTCAACATTCTGTACATGCATGTTCATGTTTGGAACTTGAGGAGGCAGCTTTAGAGGCCACCAGCCAAAAAGGTTGATGCAGTTATTCGCGCTCACCGTGCTTGTGAAGGGATTATTTATCTGGTGGAGAGTGTACCAAGTATTTTCTCTACTTTGTCTTAATATCCTTTTCTTTGTCTTTTCTTACTGTGTCTCTCATCGTATTTCACCATTTGGGGTTTAATCTTTTGTCTTCCTGCCTTCTGTCCTTTTCACCATCCTCCTCTCTCGCTCCTCCTGACTGCCATGTGTTACTGGTCTACAACACCTACACATCTGTTCTGTAATTTCTTGACATGCAGTGTCAAAAAGAGCTGTTTATTGGTTGAGTCAACTCTTCCACACTTCCCACACTATCTCCTCATTGTAAAGAGAATGAAGGGTGTCAGACAGCACTGACTGTATTCTCCACCCTTTCCCAGCCCAGTAAAGCACCTGTTGTACGATGATGACATTTTCCTCTCATGTAATGAAAAATAACTTGCATTTTGGCCAAAACATGAGGGGAAGAAGGGGAAGTTCCACAGGATATTCTGTTCGTGTCTTCATCCAGTTCAGCGTGATACCTCAGCAACTGTCAGAAATGGTTAGCTTCTGTGTTTGTTCAATACAGCAGGCCAAGGACTTGTAAACCTTTTCACATGTAGCATCACTGTGGGACCCAAGCTCATAACAATACACTAGTTCTCTGGCTCTATCAAGGCCCACCAGAGACATCACTTTGAATGTGCAGTTAAAGAAACGCTGCTTTCTGCAAAATGCATTGCCAGCTTAATTGATGGTCCATGTTGGTTCGTTCAATCCTCTGGTGGTCCTCAGGTAACAATTTTCCCACATGGGTACACCAGAAACAAACTCAAGAATAATTTGCAAATGGGAACCAAAGTAAAGTAGGAAATGTTATCATATGTCCAGGTTCACTTCCAGGTTGCTGTAGCCAAGAGGGCTTTCCTCAGTGTTGTCTAATGTCACTGCTGTCACTTTGAGTGGCACTAGCAAATTTTCTATGATGTATGACGATACAAGACAGAAAGAGAGTGGGAGAGAGACCCACTAATGGTTCTGAGGTTTCGGGGTGTGGTTCTGTGGGATCTTGGCTCAGCTCAGTTGGTTCGGTCACTGTCTATACCCCTGATACACAGGGCCGAGGCAGAGGATCAAAGATCAGTCAACATGGTCCAATGCTGCGGACATCATAGGGAGTGGTGCGCCCGTTGACAGGCAGGACATGTATGAACACACACACGCACGCACATTAAGACACACTCAGGGGAAATGTCCCTCCCTTGTCTGTGCTGCTCTGGAAAGTGTCACGAAGGGTAAAACCCTGGCCAAAAAGTAAATCAGTGATGGACACTCTGGGGATAACACTTGAGATTTCGTTGATGAAGACAGATTTTTTTTTAAAGCCATAGTGCAATGACAAATATTTACACAACAGTGTAAAGAAGATAAATTATTGGTTGGGCATTTTTTTAGAATACACATAAGATAGATATATAGATATATTTCATATGTTATTGGCCACAGAACTTGTAAATACCAATCAAATGCGTGCAGTGACCAACAGAGTTTCATTCCCACAACAGCTGTTATTGAGGTATTATTTCCCCAGAGTTCATTTCCTACATGTGCAGTTGGAGATATCACGCACTCCTGATCTCTTTGGCCTACGTAACTCCTGTAGGAAAAGGTTGCCAGTATGAAATACAGAAAAGATGCATATAATGAGTTATTTCTCCCACAGCTACGAGTGCTAATAGAGAGGCTAGCACAGTGTCTACACATGAGGCATAGCATGAGTAGCATGTTAGCACGGCAGAGGAATTCACTTAATAACAAGGATTTATCTAGAGACTTTTGATAGCTGCTGTTCGTCAATTTCTCTGTGCCTCTATTCTGAGTATTCCTCTGAACGCTCTTACCAATGACATGAAATATCAGCCAAATTTTTGCAAATGATGTGGACACCGCTGACAAGCTGTGCTTTGATTTACGAGCAGAGAGGCGTTTAGCTGAGACACTGACCTCATCTTGGTCAGTGTTGCATGTGAATGTCCAGAAAAATTCAGTTGTTGTATTTCCAAATGTGACTTTGTCCCCTGCATGTAAAACTGTTTTTGTTATGCTGTGGTGAAGCCAGAGGTTTTAAAACATGTTTAGAACGCTCATTATTTCTGGATATTAGAAGGCCATGCCAGAGACAGGCGCAATAAGGCCTTGTTGCATCTTTGTTCCTGGACATCAGTGCCTCTAATGCTATGAGTCACTTTCTGTTCGAGTGTTCACTAAATGCCTGAAATGTAATATAATGAGACCATATAGAAGTTATTTGCAGTGTGTAATGAGCAAAGAAATTTATTGGAGAGAAAGAAAGACACACAGAAAGAGCAAAGAACATCAAACTTTAGTTAGAGATTGTGTGGTGCAGGTCTTGTTATAGTTGCTACACAGCGTTTGTCTGCACTTTTATGCATATTCACATACGTTAGCATGTGTATGACAACATACTAACATATGCAGGATACACACAGTCATGATGTATGATGCTATTGTTGCTGTCATCATGTTACCAAGAGCAGAATGACAGGCCCTCAGCTGCTTTTTGCAGACACACACACACACACACACACACACACACACACACACACACAGGAAGAAGACAGGGCAGGGCAGAAGAGGGACAGTGATGGTGTCTGATTACTACGAAGCTCACTCCCACCCCAAACTCTCTCAGCCTCTCATCAAGACTCCTAAGGAACAATTTTAAGTGTCTCCACTTCACCCCACCCAATGAACGCTGCAGTTCAAAGTCCAGAACTACTGCAAAATATATTACAGTAACACTGATGTATCCATTTCCAGAATTACATGCACATTAGATATCTCTCTCCATCTATTTTGCTCTAGATGATTTCTTTGAAATCTCCCCTCATGCCTATGAAGTCATTTCTCTTTTAATCTGTGTCCCAACACCTGCTGAAAAAGCTGCTGCTGTTTCAGAGAGATTTTCTCAGGGATACAGTATTATACAGGGCATCAATATTATGTAATCAGCACTGAAATCATGGAATCCCAGTTAAGTTACCATTTATCTCATGTTTTATAGGAACCAACAGCTGTTCTAAAGGGGATTTTTCCTCTGCATAACAGTGTCAGTGCAAGAATATTTCCTTCTTGTTCAGTGTGTGTCTCCGTTTTGGAACAGGTATCCTAGGAAAATGTGTGTGATGATCCCAGAGTTGTCTCATATTTACTGACATAAAGTAGTGATCGGGTTGACAGGAAATACATACATAAAGTCATGAGAAAAGGATGTCATGTCCTCCAAAGCTTTTTTAGCTCAAAGATTTTAAGTAATAATGGCATGTTTGTGGTTCATTATGTCACCATGTGTAGTAATGTGCTGTATATTATGTAGTCATTCCTGCTTTGTTTTCACTGTTATATTCAAGAAAAATTGGTTCTGTGAGCTCAGCACAGCACTGCCAGCTATTCAGATTATTCCCACCCAGGCAAAAACGTCTGCACTCAACGAATGTTTTGTTAGGATGGCTACCACTGTACTCCACCTACAGCCAACATTATTAACTATAGGGTTGTATTTGGGTAATTACTGTAACCAAAGATTGCTTTGTTTTTTTCAAAACAGCACAACATTTTAGTCACTACAACATGTAAAGTGGATCGACTGATGGAAAGAAAGAAAAGAAAAACTGGTGATGCTCATCAAGCGAACATGTCAGTCAAATCCAAAATATGAATACGTTTATCTTATTCTGGAGTTCACGGCCAGTATCACCTTGTGTATTTTTACACAACTAAAAACAGTTTGAGCAGAGTTGACTTGCATTTATCACATACCATACTTCATAGAAACCAACAAGAAACACGCATGAAAACAAACTTGCATGTTGTTGATATCAATCAAATGTAACTTGGCTCTTTTTGGTATTAGTTTCCTTAGTATTGTTACTGGATGATATACAGTATATGTAATCAATTTACTCATTGCAGGGGACCATGGATTTTTTTTTTTTTCAATGAAATGGGTTCATGACAGAAAAAGTTTGTGAACCACTGAAATACAGTAAATTTAATAAACTCAGCGACTTCCTGTTGGAATAAACGATAATTGAAAGTGAATATTTCACCATAAAAATGTCATATAGAGCTTTAATTTCATTTGATGCACTCTAAAAATGTCAGTTGTGTGTTTAAACAGGACTCCGAATGATCTCCACTATACCTCTCAATTATATCCTCATAGAAATCAGATAACGCAAAGGGACATATTACTATACGCATTATGTACATGAACCAAATTATTGTAGTGTATTATGTTTCTATGCCACGCTTAAAGTGGAAAATGTAATTATGTCCCTATTGGTAAGTGGAGCGTGGTGGAGTCAAAAAACTGAACATTTCAGGAGAGAAGAGGGCACACATCGAGGATGATCTAGCAGGAAACTCTTGCTCACAGTGTTAGTGAATTTATGTCGACAAGCCAAACAATTCTAGCTTTATCTGCACATCTCCACTGTGTGGTCACACTGCCATTATGTGGTAGACAGAGACAGTGACTGTTTCATTTCCAGGGTTAAGTCAGTACTTAACTGCTTACTCATCCGTCAGGATACTCTAGGTAAAACAGATGCTTCATTTTCCCCTCAACCTCTACACACAAACACACACTCACACACCACTTGTCTTCAAGTCCATTTTTGCAAGGTGGACGGCTTCTCTCTGTCACCTTGTCCACCCCTCTCACCCACGGTTTCTGTCTGTCTCACTGTCTGCTTCTGTCTCTCTCTCACACGCAGAGGCATAGGTGAAGCCTTGGAGGTCAGTTGTGAGACCTTTCTGTTTCACCTCTCACCCCTCCGCATTCATACATACACAAATACACACATACACAAAGGCACACACACTGTGCAGAGCAACAGCAGGCTGGGTTGTGAGACCTCCACTGCAGTGTCTGGGGTGGCTTCAGGCTCAGCTGTAAACATACCCCTAATGGTCTGGACACTTTGATGTGACGTCTTTTTTCTCTGTGAACTGTCCAACCCTGTCCTACCACTCACACTTACACACACACACACACACACACACACACACACACACACACTGACAACACCGAGCAGCCAGCCAAGGATATCTGTCATTCAAACTTTGCTGTGCTTGGATCACAGTACTTCCAATCTCTCAGCAGGGATTTGTGGGATATGGCTTTACTCCAACAGGTTGTTTGTCTGTCTCACTCCGTATTTTTTGACAGTCACTTATAAATAATTTGAAATTCACATTCTCTCTCTCACTCTCTGATGTGCACTAATACTGCCCTGATCCCTCATGGTTATCTTAAACATTGATTCTCGTCTCTGTTATTTCTTTCCACTTTACTTTCTTCTCTCTCTCTCTCTCTCCCTCTCTCTCACACACACACACACACACACACACACACATTCCACCACTTACAAAATGACACACACCACCCCTATCAGCATTTACTCACTAATGGATTTGTGTGTTTACACTGAGTTGAGGAAGCAGTGATAATAGTGGCTGTAAAGTAATCTCACAACTGTTTACACTCATCTCTCGGGCCTATCTCCTTCATTATCTACAGCTGGGGCTGCTTAGGTGTGCCTGTGTATGTGTGTGTGTGTGTGTGTGTGTGTGTGTGCGCGTAAGCATAGGAGGAACCAGGTATCGGCAAGACACTGAGCGAGCTACTTGAGCGCCTGTGAGTTTTACAGCTGACAGATAAGTAATGAATTTGTAAAATCCAAGACAAAATATTTTTAACTGAGGACGTAGTAGCTAGATTTATTGCAGATCCTTATTGCATCGTTTAAACATTTATGACATCTCTTATAAGTTAGTATCCAGATATTTGTTACATTAATTTCGCAGATATGGGAACATTGTATGACATTACGACAGTTCACTTTGTGAGTTCTTTGGGTCAATATATATTGTCAGGCTCCAGATGTTATTACAAACATTAAAAAGCAACAGAGTTCTCATTTTACAGGAGGAAATATGCATTTGTCATGAGAATAGATACTCTGTCTGTTTCCTGTTGGTTACAGTCTAAACCTCCAGGCTGCGTTTCCATGCTTTTACATGGTTATTTTCACCATTGTACAGCGGTGTAAACAGATCTCAGATTTCAATATTTAATCTTCATAACATGCATATAATACAGTTACAATGTTGTTTGGGTTTCTGATGATCACATTAATTTGTATATCCTACCATATTAGGGCTCCATTTCATGGTTTAAACAACCAGAGCTGGTTACAGTTGTACCTTTGCCCAATGGCTGAGGTGTATAGAACATGTTTTGTTGAACTAAACTGAAACATATTGTCCTATTATACGTGCATATGCTTCTTTTTTTTCACTGACCATCTGGACAGCTTTTTTTCAAAGTGCATTGATTTCTGCAGTTTGTGGGCCCTCCTCGTGCATAAACCGTGTGCTGAGACAAAACATGTGCTGCAATGACCAAAACATGCATGCTAGACTAGACAAACTGGCTGTGGTCATCAGTCCATCTCTGCAGGTCAGATTATTCTGAGGTCATGCACTTATTTCATTTTGCAGTGTCTGCACCCAGTCAGTTGGACTGAACAAGCCTTACATCATGGAAAAAGGTCTCCGATGCCCACTCACATTTAGAGCATGATATCATTCTGTCTTATAGTGTCGGCGTACGCTGATATAAGCAGAGAAACACCCACTCACTGGCATATAAATGTGAAACACACACACACACACACAGGCAGTGGCACAGCCATAAACACTACTCAGAGGTTATTTAATTCCCCTGGTGAGCATCTAGACCACATCATTTAGACCACAGAGACTATCTGAAACTCACAGGATACCTGATCCCCTGTCCAGATAGTGTGATTCTTACTCATCTTCCAATGACACTACATATAAAAGCCAAGGGAAAGATCACAAGGTGGTCTATAACTTCTTATTGCATTAGTCAGTATATTATGCCTCTGTGGCTTTGCCACCAGGGCCCATAAGGTGTGGAACAAGTAAAAGCCCCTCACTACAAATAAAACATCTAATGTGTCACCTTCATCATCTGCCACATTAAAAAAAATTTCCCACTTTAGGTCAGATGACTATATTTTACTTTTCTGTGCAGAAACTGATATCCAAGGTGTGACTGAGTGATGTAAGAGATTCAAAATAAGATTTAATTAAGTATGCCAGTATGATGTAATGCTGTAGCAAGTTGGTAAATGTTCTTACATAATAAATCCACAGTATCAGCTAACCACTACAAGCTTGCATGTTACATCATAGACATTCTCTACAATTTAAGCATTGAAACATAAATGGAGAAATACAAAATAATGTGTATTGCATTTCATCTCTCTTGAAGCCAACAGTGCAAGAGTGATGTGTCCAAATATGTCTCAGCTCTTGAAAGACACGTGGCTGTTTTAGTTGGTCCTCTGCTTACATTTATTTATGTATTTAATGACACCATGGAGGTTTAGCCCCTATTTCTGCACCAAGGGCCAATATATATCATGTCAGCATGTTAATTATGTCACATGTATGTGTTGATCACTCGGGTTAATGTTCAAAGTAAACAGCTGAATAAAAATATTCATACTCCTCATTTGACTATACGACAGTGTGTATCTTCCTCCAGCCATAAGATATAGAGGGCCAGATGGGATTCCTCCATCCATATATATTTAGATTCGATAGTGCATGTATAATTCCCTTTAGAGCTATACTCTTCTCATCCTCCTTATACAACATTCCAGGGACGTGATGCACCAAATTATTATAAATAAAGTTTATACTGTTAATATATACAACTCTATGTGCTGACAGCAATGTTTTTGGGTTGTTTGGGGTAGATCTTAGGAGCCCAGGCTGGTACACTGAGGTGAAGTTAGGGAAAGGATGACAAAGTGTGTGATGAGGGATTGAGCTGCTTGCACCTTGAGTTTGGGGTCACTTGGGACTGATGCAAAGAATCTTTGTGGATGGGGGAAGGAATAGGAGGCTCTGGGATTAGGCGACTTAGACATGTGGTGTGCCGGGGCGCAGAGTTGGGAAAAAATGTGCTAAAAATAACATAAACTGTACTGTTTTAAACTGAGCACTCATCAGGGCCGGAGGATTGTGTGTCTGAGATGCATTAATATGAAGCACGCTTATCACATCTCTTGTAAAAGCCACGATTTTGTAATTGCCAACATACGTATTTGAGTGTACAGTACAAATGGAGGTAATTATGAAAGAAATATGTGGTGATGTTTAGTTTTAATGGTAATGAGGAACTTAGTTTTGGCAAGGAGGGGTTTTTAAAGCTGTGCAGCGAGGTTTAAGTTACAGTTTAAAAGCCTGGTATTACGGCTGTTCTGACTTGCACTGACGCCGATCAGCCATGAACAAATGCCTCACGCCCTATAGAGTTAGGCCTGTAACAATCCAACATGTGTGAGGTCAGCGATACACGAAGGCTGGAGTTTAGTCAGACAGTGAGACAGATACTCCAATTTTCATCTTTATATTTATTACTCACGTTATTGTTATTGTCTATCAAGGAGTTTGCTACTGAAAATGAAGACAAGCTTTTTAAGCTTTTGTTACATATCAACAAGCAAGTTCTGGGTTTTACAGAAGAATAAGCTGAGAGAGAGACACGTGGCTGAGATACAACACGACGAGTCGTATACGGTTCCTTTCATTACACAGTTATCATTTCATCTGTGAATTCCCGCGGGCCTGTCTGAATAAGTGATTGAGGAGCTGCGCGTGTTGACTCAGCGGCCTTGTGCTGTGTTGTCCCAGCTGGTCTGTAGGAGAGTGGGGGGTGTGCAGCCGGAGCTGTGGAGGAGGGGAGCAGACGCGACAGGTCCAGTGTGTCCAAAGAACCAGCCAGACCAACGTAGACGCCCTGACTGACTCTCACTGTGCTCAGCCCACCCCGACCAGAAGGCAAGCCTGCAACACACACAGCTGTCCACCAGTCTGGACCACTGGGCCATGGTCACAGGTAAGCATGTGTGAAAGTGATCTGCCACCGTTGTGCAGGAATGGGAATGTTCAATGTGCTTAGACTGATGTGAGTCAATAAAGGCATACTGGAAAAAAAAAACACTTCAAAGTTGCACACTCGCCATTGAGCCCAAAGAGCTTTACACACTGTGTTGTTAAGTGAACCCCAGCCTTGATGGCTTCACCACATTTTATGGCAGTGATCTCAATGGCTTTAAACTATGAATGTTCCCATTGAGACCTCTCATGTTTTGTTCTCTGTCCAATTCCTATACATTGTGTGTGGTGACTTGTCCCACTGTTAAACTTTTTTTTTACCATTTTACCCCAAATACCCTTAACTACCTGCCACAAATGGTGTCCAGTTTATTTCCTCTCTGGCAGTCTGTGGTGCGGTGCAGTGCGTCACAGCCCCCTGTCTCTTGGACGTAGTGAAACACTTAAGATTCTGATTTAGGCTGTGCCATAAGATGTGTGCATAGGGTCAGAATGAATATTGGGGGAATTGCTGGACCACCTCAAGGAATTATTAAGGAAGTAAAGCACAATAAGTCGCTGTGTAGAGAATGTGAATATATATGGAAGCCATGCTGAAATGCTTCCTGTACGTAGTTGGCTTGTTAAGATCTTTGGACTGAGCCGTTTTTTTTCTATGCTTGCTAAGTCTTTTAATAGCTCCATTATGTCAAATCAATCGAGTCCTTACTTTTAGAGAAAGAGGGTGGACCTACTACCTCTAAAATGAAGGATGTACTTCAAATGTATTCAAAAATTTTACCAATTTAGCCAGTATTCGTCAACAATACTGTCTTCGCTCACAGCATCTAAGGTCATGAAATATTATCGTTCATGTCATGTTTCTGTTTATTTGGCAGTGTTCTCGTAAGTGTGGCAGCGGCCTGAGGAAAAGGACAGCGCTGTGTACGAGCACGAACCCAGGAGGCCAGACACTGCCAGACAGTTTGTGTGCGGGCCTGCCGAAACCCGCCAGTCAAGAGTCCTGTTTCGTCAAACGCTGCCAGAAACAACGTAAAGTCCAGTGGTTTGTCTCCACGTGGCAAGAGGTAATATGAAAGAAACAATATGAAGCAGATATAAATACAGTAGTTGATATACAGCTCATGTAAGTAAGTTCTCTCTTTCCTTTGCTTCCTCAGTGTTCAGTAACATGTGGTCGTGGCTATCAGGCACGCTTCATCAAGTGTGCAGAGAAGGTGTGTATGAAATGTGCTGGGTTTACTCAAATACGACACAAATTAGTAGCTTTAAACATTAGTCGTGACAGTTCACTGCTTCAAATTCTCATCTCTTCAAATCCCCATTTCAATTTCTCAAAGGTGTCACAGAATGGCTTCTTTTAACTTCAATGAATATTTTCTGTTTCCACAATTCAGGACACTGCAGGGAAATACAGAGAGCTTGCTGCCAAGAAGTGCCACCATGTCCCCAAGCCCACAGTAGAGCTGCAGAGGCCCTGCATCCTGGCAGAGTGCCCCGTCCGCACTACCCCACCAGTCCAACGATGGAGCACGCATCATCGGACCTATCCACCTCAACCCCTCCCCCAACCTCCGCCTCGAGTAGAATGGCACTCATCTCCTTGGTCTCAGGTACGTTAACTTACAGCGGAGTTTCTATAAAGTCGTTACTTTGTAAGCTCATCGACTTTGTGATAGGGGTGCAACTAAAGATTATTTTCATTATTGATTGATCTGTTGACCATTTTCTCATTTGGTCCATAAAATGTCAGAAAATAATGAAAAATGATGGTCACTGTTTCCCAAAGCCCAAGGTGATGTGCTCCAATGGCTTCCTTTGTCTACAACAAATATTCCGTTTACTATCATATAGAAAATATTGAAATTTGAAAAGCTGAAATCAGACAACTTAGATATTTGTTCTCAAAAAATACTCAAAACAATGAATTGATTATGAAAATAGTTGATAATTAATAGTTACCAACAAATCGATTCATCAAATCATCAGCTTTACTTTGTGACTGACCAGAGAGGGGGCACTGAATGTGTTATACGTTGTTCTTGACGTCCTTAATGTCATAGACATTTTGTTTCTTTGTACTCCACAGTGCACAGTGACATGTGGAGGAGGGGTGCAGGCCAGGACGGTCCAATGTCTGATCCAAGGGAAGCCCTCTCCTGGCTGTGCCCTCCATCTTAAGCCTTCGATGTCCCAGGCCTGCAACACCAACTTCTGCCCACAACCCGAGAAGAAAGGTATTCAAGCTCTGACATAATATAGCACTACCCTCACGCTCGTATACAAGCTAAAGCTGTGCTTGTCGTGATTTGTAGCCTGAGTGGAATTTTCTGAAAATACCCTGTCAGAGTTGAAACAAGCTTTCACAAGTAATATTTTTTGTCCATTTTTTCCACAGATGTTGCATGTAGGGATTACTTCAACTGGTGTTACCTGGTGCCCCAGCATGGAGTCTGCAACCACAAGTTCTATGGCAAGCAGTGCTGCCAATCCTGTTCAAATTCAAACCTATAATCATACGGAGTGACTATGTCTGTGACGCAGACAGATAGGTAGTTAGATAGACAAAAGACTATATTTGATGTCCATGCTTGAAAAGACGGTGTTTTTGCTTTAAGCGTGTGGCGAGCACTGAAAAACAAATGACATTTCAATGGAAGTGCGAGAGAGTTGCAGTGCCATTTCTTCTCCCTGCGATGCCGGACATCTGGATACAAGAACTTGATGCTGACAGCACTACACAGGAATGTGATCAGGACAGTACAAATAAAGGAGAGAATTATGAGGAGAAACTAGCAAAATGGGAAGCTTGATTAAAGCGAATAGGACTGACATGTCCAAAAGAAACTGAAAACCTGAAAAATCCCAGCTTTGTTTATATGCAGTATGTAATTGAACAGATCTGTACCCAGGACACCCAACATCTCACAGCAAACCAAACGCGACTGATGGCAGGCCAACAGAGAAAAAACACTTGACGAGGTTTCAGGCACTGCCACGCAACAACATGTGATACGGTCTGGTCTGCACTGCAACTCCTGATCATTGGAAATCTGGGGTGTGATAATGAAAAGGGATGTGTCAAAGCAGTGAGTAAGAAAACATAATTTTACTTTAAGGCTTGATAAAAAAAAAAAAAGAAAAAAGCAGGCTGGAGATAATCAAATCCACAATAGCAGGAACTTTTGCGCTATAATGTAAAACAAAAACAGAGAAAAAAAATGCATCATACATGAGAGAACTATTGTGAAACGGGTCAAGGCTGTGAGAACTGATTTTCATACTCAGTGGTGCTACAATGTTGTCTTCTGTCACCAAATCAATGTGAAATCCTCAAAGTTTCAGGAAAGAACACGTGAATTGTGTGACCCATGTACAGTATTGTTTGTTTTATTTATTGGCTTTACAATACAGCGTTGCTGGAAGACTGTATTAATAAGCAGTATAAATGTGTCCTTTTATTACTCTACCCTAAGCCCATTACCTTTATATTTTGTATTATTTTTCATAGGATTTCATGCTGACAAAATGCACCTTTTTTATTAAGAGATAGATAATTCTTTTGTCAAATGCCCAATTCAGTGATGTCAGCAATGACTAGTAATTTGTATCAATAGCAAAAGTATGAGCATGCTGTTTGAGGAGTCACTGCTCAATTTTTCCATGACACAGTGTGACATTATTGCACAAGCCATGTATTGCATGCATCGATATGGCACAAAAATACATTACATATTAGTTATGGTTTAAAAGCAAGGACAGATGATGGCTAATGCTATTTCAAGGTGGCCTTTACAATGTAAATGAAATAACAATAAACAAATGTGTGTCATGTCAGCATCTCTGCTGCAGCGTGAGTCCTGATTTCATTCTTTCAGCTGTCACTTTGACTGAATTCGTTTCTATCTGGGTGGTGTGAAACTTTTAAGGTCTACATGAAGCCTTGTAAAGAGGAAAAAGGCTCAGGAATGAAACTTGAGCGCTTCGATTGCACTTTTTTGGCTTAAGTCTTCAACTGGGCATGATATTGTGATCATGCTCTGACAAAGGAATTGTCTCTAAACATACTGCGAACAACAAACTCTAACAAGGGGGACTTTTTCTCCACAAGGTAGAAATGTAGTGCAGTTTGGGCTTGGTGCCAGTTTAGCTAGGTTTACCTCAGTCAGTTGGTAGCCTAGCAATTATTAAAATTGCATTAATTATTTATTTTAGGTCATTTGGACACAGCTAAACAATGACATACAGTACTTTCACCTTTAAAAGCTCATTAAGCAAATATGTTAGCAAACAGTTCCAAACATCCATGCAGTCAAGGAACAATGAAGTTTTGTTTGTGGCCACCAGATGAAAAGTCCAATATTCACTCACCTTTTACCTGTAACCTTGTTTTTGGTCTTCACCAATTACTGAGAGAAATATCTTTCCCTTTATGTTTAAGTTCCATTATGTGGACCATAAGTCCCTTACCATGTCATGGGCATGTTGCATACAGATGTTCTTTTAGAACTGTTTCAATGAAGACAACTGGTGACCAGGTTGATGCGAGCCGTGAATCAAGCCGTAACACAAAAAACAATGCGCTGAACTCACACTTCATCAGTGTGAGGGGAGCTGCAGAGTCTGTAATTCTCTGTGGGTTTTGTCCCTGCTAGCGACACCTTTCGTTTGAGACATTTTAACATCAGTTATGTTCTCCCATATGCTTCCCTGCTATGGCTATTCTTACAGGCCTGTGTGATACTGCAGTATATGAGTAAACTTCACTTGTTCGCTACTACAACAAACACTTTTTTCCATTACATTCAGTCTCCCGGACTGAGCCATCTTAAGCAGCTCTTGCGGTTGATGCCACACTGGCCACGCTTCGCATTTGTGTTAGATGTCATATGACATGATGAAACAAAACGCAATAGGATCTGCTGTTTAAGAAATTACCCTGTAGCCCAATTCTACGCTCTAGTACTCAGTCTGCAATGGAGTGCAGCGCATAAGCCAGCGTCCAGGCTAACAGTAATGCCAATGTGGGATTAGCCATTTCAGCACCTATGACATATTGTGTCTGGGCTTTACTCTTTAGTCATTTCTCAACAAGTCAAGGAGACGCAGATGCCCAAAACAAAATCCCCATTGTCATAATCCCCGGGGCACAGTTCTAAGGCCCTCGGAGAGAGAGAGAGCAAGGGAGGAGAGAGAGGAGTGCGAGAAGACAGAGAGAAATATAGTAGAGAGAAGAAGGGGAGGAGGGAGGGCATCTATGTATTTGGTGCTGTCATAGAAAAATGCTGTGAGAAAGAGGGGGAGTGAGCCAGAGGGAGCGGTGGGTATAGAGAGAAAAAGGGGTTTTCCTCCTCGTCAACCACCTCTCTGTAGTTGATTTATACTTGGTCAGCTGTGGGCACAGTGTTACTCTGTCTGTGAGCTTTTGTATGCTTTTGTACACTGAATTGCTGAATAAATGTAGGCCAGCAGGGCTTTTTTCACAAGCAAATGATTGCGAGGCTTTCAAAGATGCTAAACAGTTTCATCAATTAATGCCACTTTGCTGACAAAAGCAACACCACACACACACAGATTACTTTAACCCTCCACACACCCATGTTTCTGTAAAGTACTGTCATCGGCCACTTTGCACCTCTTTCAAGTCAAATCTTATGGAGAGGAGAGGAGACACAAATATCAAAACTCTGTTCTGTGGTAAAATATCATGTAATCATGCACCCAGCGATCAGAGGGTTTCACTCCAGTGTCAACGTTAAATATTAACTGTGTCAGGATGGTCGCAGGTTTTATTGTCATTACTGCTACATGGAAACCTGTGTAAAGCTGGTATTCACTATGTCTGAAGTTTGCATTGTTTCCCACTATTTATCTAGTTGTCTCTTTTCAGTAATTAGGCCGAAAAAGAGTATTTTCTTGCTGTAGTGACATAGGCCTTCATTAGATCCCCCTTACTGTGGAGGAGAGGAGGATGAAATCCAACCACACAAGCAGAGAGGGATTAAGAAGATGAAGCATTTTTGTTTATACAAAGATAGCAATCACACAAAGGCTTCCTGTAGATGACAAAGGTGATCGAGACAAATCTGGCAACATCCAAAGTGTAAACTAAGCCATGTCAGGTAGGTGAAGAGATTATCTGTCAGAGAGAGACAGCAAGAGTGAAAGCATACCCAACACTCCCCTTTCCACTCTAAAGAAAACTATGCTATCTCTGACTGCATCTGTTTGGAGAGAGTTGGCTCTTTAGCCTTAAGGCTACACTCAGAAGGTTCATCTGAAGTTACAGGGTTATAATCTTTCCATCGGGGTGCACCTACAGCAAGGTCTCGGCACCTTAAGTCGCTTCCTTTCAGCTGTGTGAGTAAATAGGACCATTTAGGAGCAAATCAAACCAGGGACACTCATCTCAAAAGACACTTCCATCCATTCATTTATTCATTTGATATGATGATCTTCAAACTGTAGAAACTCTTTGATTTTGTGACTGGAAATACATGCTAGTATGTCTAATGGGTAGGTCACGTGGGACACAGAGAGAGAGAGAGAGAGAGAGATCAGGACCACTGTTATCTGTACAACAGTACCCTCTGCTGACTATATGTAGGAATTAAACACACTATGCGGCCATAGGAGCAAGAAAATATGTGTACCACATTCAAATTCGCTACTACCAAGTCCTGGTCGCACTTATACTGGGACATTTAGGGTGTGCAGAGTACCTAATCTTGATGGGATGCCTAACCCAACTTCCCATATTTAGGTATTTCGCAATTAGAAACGACAATTTTGCAGTATTTGACCCCTATAAGACTTGTTTGTTGTGGTGGGTAATGTTGCAGAGAACATGCAAGGGCTCTACCGAGGAGCCAAAACACGTTCCCTGACCGGGAATCGAACCCGGGCCGCGGCGGTGAGAGCGCCGAATCCTAACCACTAGACCACCAGGGACCGGTAACGCTGATAAATAAATGCTTTTATGATCTCATAGTTACAGGCCAGAGGTTACAGTCCTGAAATTATTGTTGTAGTGCTGAAGTATTTCTTCAGATAGCTTCCTCTAAACTTGCTGAGACGTGTTTACCTCCCTGAGATATGCTATGTCCACTACTTGCCACATTGCCACATTAGCTGTGGACGTTACAGTGAGTATGCAGCATAGCCCGTATGGTGTAAAGTCTAATACTGCCCCTACTGGCCGGTACACGCTGTAGCACATAACGCCCCCATATGCCATAATGAAAGTGCCTGAAGGAAAACCCACAAGTAGAGCGGGGACATCATATTTCGGCCTACAAATATTCAAATATACAACGGAATATGAGTTGTATTCATATTCAATTTAAAATGTACCAGAATTTGAATATGCTTTCAATATAGCAAGAAATATTTAATTTTAGGTGTACCGGCATTTCACGAAGCCTCCCATGTAGGGTCCTGGCTTGGGTCCTTGGTCAACGTGGGAGACGCGAAAATGTGAGGTTGTTTTGAACCTGTCCTGAATTTGTAACCCTAGGACATGGTCGTCCTCTTATATAGATAAATATATCGCCTGTGAGGGTTTCGGGATTTGCTTTACCATGATGCCAGGGGACAGCCAGTCCAAAACGGTCGCGATCGCCGCCGACGCCACGGTCGGAAACTGTAAAAACTGCTCTGTTTTGCACCAGGTCAGTCCACCTGTCTGTGACAGAGAAGTCAGTTTTAAAGTCGTGTTTCATCTTTGTAGACTGAACATAGACAGTCTCCGACGGCTGTAACACTATTCGTGTGTTTGTTTGTTTTTTATGATCTATTTATTTCACCAGCTTAAGTGAATGTGGTGGTAATTATGGATTTCCCTGTTTGTTTTTGTTTTGGTTCTTCTGGTCTCTTGTTGCAGAGCCTGACCGAATACGTGTCGTCTTTTCTGGCACTGAAACAGAAGATAACGGTTTCAGAGTGAGTGCTAACGATTGATTATTGCCATGGTAACTGGTCTCATCATAACGAAAATACAGTTAGTATTTTCGTAGAGACGTTAGCTTGGACGTTAGCTAAACTTCTGCGTCTTTTGACATATGTAACACCGAGCAATATTCAGGAAACATGTTGTACTGAGATATCTACGGAGCCCAGAGCAGGTATCAGCTGTAAGCCAGCTAAGTTTAGTACTATTGGATTCTTTAAGCTAGTAATTTGTACTCTGATAACTGTTTGTCGTTTTTTGAATCACTGAAAATGACAGAAAACGCTAAATAACTCTGATTAAAGTGTGACTTTAAATGAATTGTTAACATGTATCCTTGAGAACCAAATGTCAACCAACACTGGTAGTGCAAAGACAATAGTGAGGACATGGTTGCTTTATGAGGGGTAAATGCACATAAAGGCAATATGCCCTTTCATGTTGCGTGCAACTGGTTTTAACATGTTCATGTTTTTGACAGTGACACAATCAGGCTTCAGCAACAGCTGGAGGAGCTGCAGGTCAGGTTGGCTACTCTGGAGAAAACGGCAGCAGATTATGAATCTGTGCGAGCTGAACTGGAGGAAAAGAAGGTGTGTTGTTTCCCCATTTAGTGGATATTCCCTCTGACGTTGATAATCTGTCTGTTTTTTTATATTAGTGCTACAATGCAAAGGCTGACTCAGAATAACTCTCTGAATAACTTTCCTCAACTTTGTTCCTAAACTTCTGTGTTTTTCTTTCTCTTTATTTCTGCTGTCATGTTGATATTCACGTTGTTTATTTATCTTTTGTTATAGTGTGCTCTTAAGGCCTATGGACAGATGTCTGAAGAAATGGAAATGTTGAAGCAGGAAAACATCAAGACAGTGGCCGAGTAAGAGATAAAAACATTTGAATTATGACAGTGCAGATAATGGTATTGTCTTTGATTGGTAAAATGCAAACGATTATTATTCATATCCCTCAGGAATAAGAAGCTTGAGGGCGAGCTGAAGGATGTAAAAGGTACTTTTTGTTCAATTGCTGGTAATGCATTCACACGCTGTAATGTTTAGCAGAGTTGCATAATTTGTAAAATGAATAAATAGATAGATAAATGTGAAAATGTGCACCCTTGGTTTACTGTCTCTTTGAAATTCTGGCAGAACTGACAGAAACCCAGTCACTTGAAAATTCACAGCTGAAGAGGGAAAAGGCCTTTGTTGAAAATGATTTGCTGGAAGCACAGGTAAGTAAAAACTGTGCTCATAACTAACAATAAATTGGACCATTGTTCTCAGCTTCATACGTCTGAAACTTCATAATCCTTTTACCGAATTTGAATCTCTGCCTTCTCAGACATCTTTGAAGAAATCTCAGACACAAGCAGACCAACTTGAAAAATTGATAGAGGCAGAGAGAGCCAAGACAACAAGCATGTAAGAGCTTACATTTACTCAAGAGATGTGATTTCTTAAATTGGATTATTATTGAGTGTCATGTCTGTCTGTCTGTTGGTGTGCCTATGTGTTGTTATTCGTGGTTTCTTGTTCATCTTCATTTGTCTGTGGGAATTATTCACAACAGACAATGCTTAAATGTTCTGTGCTGTTTTCTCATCAACAGAAAGGATGAGCTTGAAAGTAAAGTTAGACTGCTAGAAGGTTGGTATATAAAACTGGATTTCATGAATTTCTTGAATCTGTGCTTCAATGACTGCTCGTTCGTTGGTTTAGGGATTCATATTTTGTCCTTATTTCAGATTCCGCCTGCAAACAGAATCGTCAGATATCCCAACTGACCAAAGAGAAGGTCCTGCTAGAGAGAAATATTAATGACCTCCAGGTGCAGTAATGGCTTTTTATAAACAGCAAAATGATGGAAATATTTTTTTATACAGTTGAACTGACCTTTCTTTGTGTGTAAATTGCAGGTGAGACTGATTAGATTGGAAAGAGAAAGGAGTAAAGGTAAATAAGTAACTGCTTGATTTTAAAAATACAATGCTATAATGAACTCTTATTTTGCTGTGGTCAAATCCTGTTTCTTTACTTTGCTTTTCATTGAACAAGGAAAGTAGCTTCAAGTCTTCTAAATGTAACATGCTTTTTAATTGGCTAATTAGAAGGTTTTTCTTATGTTACATGTTGCAGGAAGTCAGCAAGTCATGTCCGTCTTTAGGGTACCACCTCACATACCTGAAACCAGATATTGCTTGCAGAATCCTTTATATGTGGAAGCTTTACTCTGTATTCTTTAGTGATGTTAGACTCCAAGCTCGTAAACTGCATAAAGCACATGAATGCATCTTGTTGTCATCTCTTCATTTAGACCGACCACAGAAAATACATCCCTACACGCCCTAATGTTAAGGGAAAAAGGGTTTTACCATTTTTTTCAGTAACAGCTTTTTCAGACTTAAAATTAATTTCCAGTTCAAATTAACATATTGGAATTATTTCTCAACAGAATGTAGGAGCACATCAACGCAAGCAAGTGCACCCGAGGAGCCTAAAATTGACAAAGGTATGCTGGCTGGCTCTGCTTCATCTTCACTACATTAAATTGACAAGCTAATCACATGCATTAACTCTGGAAGCAGATTGTTGTAACTTTTCCTTTTGCAGCCTGTGATTGTTTATTTCTGTCTTTCAGAGAAGTTCCGGATGCTGCTGGAGAATTTATGGGCATGTGTAGAACCTCAGAAGCAGTACTCTGCAAACCTAATGGACCAACCTGGTAAGGCATCATTAAGACGTCCTGTATATTTTTACTGGCATAACTCAACACGTGTCCTCTCTTCTGAGTAACACCCGTGACATCTATTTTTTCCTGTTTTTGCTTGTCTTCCTTTCACCATTTTACGCTCCTGCATACCTGCAATAGTCTCTTTTATTCTTGCAATTTCAGAGTCCAGGTCCAAGCAAATTCTACTTTCCTCTCCACAAAAAAGACTGCACTCTGGTTTGAGTAACACATCCCAGTCTGCTTCTGACAAGATCAGTGAATCCCACACGTTCCCCATACAGACAAAAACTACTTGTACGCAGTTGAAACGCTCTCCTTGTGGGCAGAAAACCATCAAGCAGCGAGCATCTCTGCAATCAACAAGTGCCAAGAAGCTACCAGAAACGCCCAACAAGAGCAAGCCGTTGTCCAAAGACCACAGAACGGTGGAGTCCTGTACCAAGCTGGGCAGCACTGGAGTGTCTGTTGAGGAGATAATGACATTGTTCAAACCATTGCTCTCCTGCATATCACCACTACCAGATTTGGTGAGAAAATGTCATTTTAAATGTTTTACTCCAGTTACTCCCAGTTTTATTTTGATGTGAAGTTGCAGTCTCTCAGTACAACATGATGCAAGCATTTTTATAAAAATCACAAAGGACAAGCAATTCAAAATGTTTAACAGTAGATAGAATGTAAAATCCATCTACAAAATGCATGTTATATACTAACAATTCAGGACTTAATTTGATTTAAAAACTGAGCAAAACACGATCTGGAAATATGGTCAAGTGAGAAACACACAAAATGCAGATTTTTCCCGTATGCTTCTCACAATTTGACAATGTTTGAGAATACGTGTGATTTAAATGATAAAGAATTACAGATTGGACCTTTTTAGTCACTTTAGTAAAGCACAAGTTTGTCTCAACAAAGCTCTGTAATATAATTCAGAAGTGGTGAATTTAGCACTGGCATTTTTCTGCCTTCTGATTGGCCTGGTCCTTCTCAAAGCCATGGTGGCTGTGTCTTATTGCAAATTAGATCCTTGTTTTCTTCTTTCTGTCGGTCAGGATGCAGGGATGGAATCTGTGAAGGCAGCTGATGGAGAAGGGGAAAACCATCCAAAACCCGATGATGTCTCTGTTCCTCTTCAACGAGAGAAGTCCTTACTCATCACAACACCAGTGCCAAGCCACTGTACAAAGCCTTCTACAGCAGCAGCAGAGGAGATTGCCGACTTGCCAGTGGTCACAACACACAAAGTGGAACACATTCCCAATGACTCCAAAGACTTGGGACAAAATGAGTTGAGTGGTACTACTGAAACGAGGGACAAAAACAACACAGATGGTGAGGAAATGCATCTTGAAGAGGACATTCAGACTCAGCAGGAGCCACCAACTGTGCCTTTAGTGACAGCATCGTCACCCTCTTCTTCTTCCACATCAGACAGAGCAATTTTGGTTGAGGCTGTGTCAGTAACTACAGAAAGTCAAGATCCATCGTGCAGTGGAAAACCCAACAGCAGTGGTGCCGATAGCACCTGTGAGACTGAAAATGCTTTAGAAAAGATGAAGGAAGATCCATCAGAGACTGTAACAGAGATGGATGTAGACACAAGCCCTGGTGATGTTGCCCAAACAGTCACTTCTGGTGGTGGAGAGTCACCTAGAAGAGGTGATACAACTGTAATCTCTGAGGAAGCAGGAGCTGTACAGCTACTTACTTCCTCTGATACTTCTATGACAGATACCGTGGTTACAAATACAGAAAATGGTCCCAAAATGGGAAAAAGTCAACAGGACTCTTGTGGTTTGGGACAGGGTAGTCAAGATACCACTGCCTTCAAGCCCCAGGAGGATAAAGGGTGTCTTGGCGAGGATACAGACTTGCCAGAGGGTAACACCTGTTTGTCAGGCAGCAGCGACGGCATCAGTAGCGTCTCAAACGAAAATGTTAAAGAGAGGCTTGAAAACGATGCATCCATAAAACTCCCGCAGGAGGGCAATGGGAATGAAGCGCAAAGTGTTGGAGGACATGACGCAACAGCCTCTCCATCAAAGTCAAATGATGACGCACCTCTGTGTCCTCCTACGTCTCAACTGGTGAAGATGGTGGATGAAGAGTCCCATGCTGACCAGGATTCAGTTCAAGAAGGTGTTGAAACTCCCTCTAAAAAGGACGTTGACATGGAAAAACTGGACAGTGAAATACTAGCAGATCATGGGCCTTCTCTTTCTGAGTCCCAAGAGATGGTTAACTGTGAGCCTTTGAAAGAAAATCTGCATTCCCTGTGCGGGCGGTTGAGTCCTTCATGTCTTTTTCCCACTGTAAAATTGCAGGCTTTGGAAAATCACCCAAACCAAGGAAAACTGAATGTCACTGTTAATACTGACCACATTTCGCCAAACAAAAAGACTCCACAGCCTGTGTCCAATTTAGAGGGTGTCGTTGAAAAGGCTATTGTCAAAGACTTGTCTCAGGGAAGCATAGACACAAGCAACCAGAAAGTGAGCACATATATATTGGGTAGTGTTAGACCTACTGCCTCATTAGAGCAGAGCGCTGCTGCCACTTCAACTACAGCTCAACTACCAGAATGCATTGGCCAAGTTCGCTGTGAGATGGGCCCTCCACTTCCTCGCCTCCTGACACCTCTGAGCACACCTCCAAAGGCGGGCAAATCAATCAATCCGAGGCAGGCTATTGGGAAACTCCTATTTCCCTCGCCCATGGATAGATTGGCTTCGCCTACCACTCCTGTCCAGGCCCACTTGACACCCAACAGTCAGCTGAGTACCTCATCTCTAAACAGTCCGCTCCCTCCAAATGGAGTCCCCTCATCACCACTTCAGTTCGGCTCTGCCACCCCAAAGCATGCCTTGCCAGTCCCGGGTCGCCTGCCTTTGACCACAATGGCTTCTTCCCCGTCTTCTTCCTGTAGTCCATCTCAGGAAAACTCCATGAGGATTCTTGACACCATGTACCCAGAGCTGTCTGCCCACGCCCGGACTCTGAGTATTCTCAGAGGGAATGTCAGTCTCAGCATTTGCTCATCAGATAGTGGAACATTACCTTCGACGACCGCCAGTGAGAGGTCTGGCTTTAAAACTATTACCTCCACTTCCACGGCCTTCACCAAGACCGAGATGAGGGGAGAGAAAAGACAGGCCATCCACTTGCCTAAACCTAAAAGCAGCAAATGTCTCAGGCTGGATAATTGCTCTCCCACTGTCAGTCGCAAGCAGGTGCCTTCCTCCGCCTCGAACAGTGGAGAGGAGACAACCTCACCACAGACTCTGGGGCTCAAGCAGCTCAAAAATGAGGCAACCGCTCCCTCTGTGGAAGGTGGAGAAACTGCAGTTATTGTTAATTCTTTAAAGAAAATTGAAAATCAGTGTTTTGATCTATTGCCTGTGATCCAGAGCCACCTGTATGTTGGTAATATGCCCAAAAAGCCCCCCTTGATAGACGAGGAGAAGGAGGTTATCTATGAGATTTGCCAAAGCAACTTGGTGAGTTTTCTGGTTTATTGGAACATTCATGCACTGACTTGCATTGTTTTCCAGTGTAGGTAATAGTGTATTCCTCAGAGAGCCATAAATCAGTAGGGACAGTCTTTGCCTGACAGAAGTTAAAATGTTAATACAACAATGGTAAAACAAGTGTTTCTTGTTAGTATATAAATGCCTGACAATTGCTCATAAGTTGAAGTGTGTTTTCAAAAGTGTGTGTCCATGTGAAATGAACTTTGGTGCTTGGTTTCCCCCGTTTGTCTCTTCAGGCAAGTGATATGCTTTTGGCCATCCAGAACAAACTGAAAGCAGAGAAAGGAGACCTCAGCGCAAACTACACGCAGGCGCTCTGCAGAGTCTACACAGGCATCTGTAGGCAGGAGAAAGACTGGGAGAAGGCTCACATCCTGGCCTACAGCATTCTCACTGAAGGTTAGACATGTGTGTCCTGCTGTGTTTCTTAAAGGACCCACACACCCTTGATGTACCTACACAAGTATTTTAACTTACTGTGGCCAATTATGACCTTTCTCTCAACTGCGAAGACTGCCTTTATTGCATCTGGATTCACATAAATGTCTCTTTGGTCATTCAAATCCTTGCACTCTTATTCCATGTCAAGTTCAGTTGTTTTTATGTTGTGTAACTTTTTACTGGAAATCAATGAACACTCCGTTTTTTTTTTGTTTTTTTTATTTCTTATCTTTTATCTTATCATGTCTTCCCTTCTGTAGATTTCCCAGACTGTGCTAAGCTGATTTTGTTCATGGTGACGACATGGCCCAGTGTTCTCTCGCACAGTGGTTCTCTGTGTCAGGCAATCCACGCTGTCACCAAACTGAAAGCACAAGAAAACCTCCTCAGCTGCCTCTCAGTATTCCTTGGCTGGGAGAAGGTGAAGTGTTTGCAGTGGCGGGTTTTACATTTGCTGTGCTACATGTATTGTTTTACTCAAACCTAGCTCGTCTGACAGATGCCCTCTGGATTTCAAACAGAGTGACCGATGAAAACATTGCAGTTTTATTCAGTTTGATCTCCAGCCTGTGTGACCTTAGTTTAGAGTCAGTTCATTGTCTTTATCGCATCATCTCTTCTGTCCCTGCTTTCCCATCTGTGTCCTCTCAAATTAAGTTGAACGAGCCATCTAAAACCTAATCTCGCTGTATCACTGCAGAGTCCTCCCTGTGACATTGACATGCTGGTCTCCAGAACGCTGTCTGATATCCGGTCAGGGTCGGGCCTTTCTTTCACTAAACACACTCGGTATGGGGACGACCTGGGGACTCAGGCTTGGGAATACATCTTCACACTGCACCTCATTTGTACACACAAGAAGTGGAAGTGGAGCTATGAGAATATATTGAGGTATGTTTCTTTTTTTCCTGACTTGAGCTTTCAGTCCTTGATGTGTGAGTTAATTCCCAGTTGTCTTCCTAACAAAATAAAAGTGCTCTTGTAAAACTCTGTTAAAGAAGTCATCCTTTTTTTTTTTTTTTAACAAGCACCCAGAGTAACCTTGTGCTAATCTAGTTCATTTTGCTTTAACAGCAAGGAGTTGTGGCCATTAATGAACACTTGGGTGACACAACCCAGAGATCAACAAGCACCAGTATCTGACGTGACTGTCGCCACTGTACTCCGACTCATAGGTCAGTTATTATGTTTTTTTTTTTACTTGTGCATTATCCACAACCAGAAGTGGTGTGTAATTGAAGAGGACAGCTGAGAATTTAATTGTAATTTTGTCTTAAATAGGTCGCCTTGGTCAACTGGGAACCAAAGAGAGGTGTGTTTCCTCTGTGGTAACTGTTGCCAACATCATCAACACGTTTGGTAGGCATGGACATGCCGAAGGTATGAAATATCAGAAACCTTGGTGAATACAGAGTGACTTAGTTTGGCTGAAATTAATACACAACCTCTATTGTGTGCTGAGAGTGCTGCCAATTTCCCTCACACCTGCCTTTCACTGATCAGGATTTTTGAAACACCAATCTGATGTTTATCTTTTTGTGGGCACACAATCACTTACCTGTGTGTGTTCAGGGAGATTCCAGTATTTGTATCTCGCCCTGGCATGTTTAAGCATATTTGCACGTTTGTATTTATTCAACTCATTGTGCCAAATAAACGAAAAATAAATATAATGATCTGGTGTGAAAGAAAAAAAGGCCATCCAGCAGATGTATTCAAGATATGTTCTCTTGTCGTGACTGCTCCGCCCAGGTGTACCATGGGAGGTCCAGTTAGCAGCCGTCTACAGCATCTACGACCTGTCCCCCTGCAACCCCAAACAAGCCCTGGATGCACTTGCAGGATGGAGAGGAGAAACATCTCAGAGCGTCCCTCCTGCTGTCACGAGCTGCATTAACCAGTTAGCGTCTGTCTGCAGACAGATC